>NC_056737.1:984196489-984201489 GCF_019279795.1 Protopterus annectens | reverse complement strand
CACATTATAAATCAGTCACTCACACACACACAGTCACTCACATACACACACACATTACATATCACACACACATTCACACATTATATAACACACACATTATATATCACAAACACACTATATATATCACACACACACACTATATATATCACTCACACACAAACATGTGTGTGTGTGTATATACATATACATATATATATATATATATATATATATATATATATATATACACACACATATATATGTATATATATATATATATATATATATATATATATATATATATAAATATATGTATTATTTTATTTATTTGACATTTGTTTACCAGGATAGTCTGACTGGGTCAACAGAACCTGTTTTCAGAGGAGGCCCGGGGAAAAAAGCTCCATGTACAGGTAATATAATCACAGCATTCATATCTTACAGTATATACACATGCACAGCTCCTCGTGATATCCAGCAGAGTTCCTAGAGCAGCAGAGAACAGAAAAAGCAACTTTCCAGATTTTAAGTATTTTTTCTTGCATTTTTCGACCATTTGTGTTATTCGATGACTGTTTCTGTCTATTTTATAGTGGTATTACCTGTTTTTCCTGTTTTTATAAGCTTTAATTGTTGGTTGCACTTCTTAGTTTAAGTTTGCTTAAAAGTTAAACTACAGGCTAATACACAAGTGTACTAGCTTTTGATAGTATTTAAATCGAAAAGCAAAGCATTTATTGTGTTTTCTGTTCTGTCTGTGAAAAAAATTTGAAAAAAAACAAAAAAATATTCTTGTTCTCCTAACTTTCCTGGCTAGTTTGTTCCAGTGATCAGATTTTGCTGATCCCTGGGCTTTGTCTTGGTTCCTGTACTTCTCCATTTTCTTTGTTTGGTCAGGGGGAAGTTTCTTTACTCACCAGTGGGAGTGGGGAGTACTGAGCTGCCTGTTTGTCCTCAGAGGAGTGGTTTAAGACAGTAACTTGTAATTCATTGGCCATTTTGGGTCATTTCCTGCCTTTTCCAGCCCCCTGCTATAAAGCACGCTTTAGCGCGGAGTTGCCACAAGAGCATCGGGCAGCGCCGGTTTAACAAGGTTAAACTTTTTCTGGCTCCATAAAGTCTGTTCTTCATTTTTTCCCTTAGAACTGCTCTACTAGTAACCTAAACAGTATATCCCTTAACTAAAATGCGCAGCACTTATTCATAAAAGTTTTTTCTGGAAAAAAAAAATAAAAAAAAAAAATGCTCAGCACTTGTCTTAAAAGCATCTTCCTTGCAGGTTAAGCACTCCTATATTATACAAAGTCCCTCACTTGCGAAACCCCCCCAGGAGTACCCACTTCCTTACTAAGTCCTCTCTTATTCAGTCTCATACCTTACTTCTTAAATTTTCTAGTATGTCGAAGGGCCAGATGCTGGCGTCCTCTCCTGCCCAGTTGGTGAATCTGGGAATATTGAGGCAATGTTACAATTGCCTCATGTACACAGACAACCCTCTCCTCCTCCCACATAACACAAATACTTGCGAGAGATGCAGCTATTTAGCCAAACTGGAGGCTGAGCTCTCTCAACTCAGGACTGGCAAGACCAGACAAGAGGAGAAGGCAACTACACACACCACAAAACCAGCCTCACATAATGCTACCATACCACTGAATCAAACACATAAACACACAAAGACTTACTCGGAGGCTCTGAGTAAAAATTTATCTAAACAGCAGAGGCCTCCAAAGCAGACACCCAAGCAACTGCTACCTCAAAACACCCCACAAGCAACACATAAACCACAAAATCAGTGTGCAAAGCAGTCACAGCCCTTAAGGCCAAATACACCACCAAACATACTTGTCACAGGTGACTCCGTAGTCAGACACACTGACGTCCCACTCACCAGGCTGAACAAGGAGAGGGTCGGAGAGGGTCACAGTAAGCTGCCTATCGGGCACTACAATTCGCCACATAACACAAGCACTCAGGTCACTCCACGACAAGTACAAATATGACACAGTCATTGTCCATGCTGGTGTGAACGACCTGAGACGTACCTCCCTGGACTACATGAAAAGAGACATAGAGGAGCTCTCTGATTATGTAGCCCAGGCAGGTATGACCCTGACCCTGAGTAGTATCCTTCCTTCACCAAGAATGATGCCACAATATAGAGACAAGATGATCAGCTTTAACAATTGGCTTAACTTCTGGTGTCATTCAAAAGGGATCCAGTGTCTGTCTGCCTGGGATGACATGCTTGACAAGCCACGCTGCTTCGCAAGGGACGGCTTGCACCGGTCACCCCTGGGATTCCGAATATTGGCTAAGGCTCTTGCCACTCCCATAGTGCCTTTTTTAGGCAAGGCTCAAATTCTAAACCTACCACCCTAGAGAACAAAAATGGGAAGAAACTGAGGGTAATACTGCTCAATGCCAGAAGTCTAAATCTCAAAATGCACACACTCGAGGCCCTTCTCAGTATGGAGAACATCGATGTCTGTGCTGTAACTGAAACCTGGTTCACGGCTCCTGAGAGCACCCCGGCACTATCAGGTTTTACCTCATATCATGCGTTCCGGCCCCATAACCTGGACCACACCACAAAAGGAGGGGGTGTATCCATATTCATAAAGGATACCCACACCTCCAGGTTAGTGGCAACGCACGAAGCTTCGGAAACCATCCAGGTGCAACTAACCATAGGCAAAACTGCTCTACAATTTGTAGCATGCTACAGGCCACCCTCTCAAACTCAGGAACTCCACACAGCCTTCCTGAAGACACTGGAGGGTATAAATGTATCTCCAAACACCATCATATTGGGTGACTTCAACTATCCGAATATAGACTGGGAACATTACTCAAGCCCTAACTTTCTAGCCCAACGGTTCCTGGAGTTCATAAATTCAAATGCCATGGAACAACTAGTCACTGTTCCCACGAGGAGAAAAATATACTAGAACTCATTATCACAAACATGGGGACAAAATGCTCCACACCGAAGTATATCCCTCATTGGTGAGATCTGATCATAAACTAATCTCACTGGAAATCCACATCCCGCCCCACCCCAAACAAAAAGACCACAGTGAAGAACTTCTAAAGCAAACTTCACACTACTCAAGACTGGTGTGGTATCCTTCAAGGCCCCTGAGCCAGTGGAAACCACAACCCAAGCTGGAAGCCCTTACAAATGCCTTCTATGAACACCTCCAGGACTGCATGGATCAGGCAATCCCAAATAAAACCAAGACTCTTTCCACCAAGGGCAAACGTCCAGTCTGATGGACCCCAGCCATTAACAAACTTTACAATAAGAGGAGAAAGCTATTACATGATAGAACAAAATCCATAAAAGGGAAGTCACCCCTGATCATTCTTAGTAAAAAAATACGGGCACTCATAAAATCAACTAAGGCCAGTTTTGAGAGAAAAATTGCCATGGATTCAAAAGACAATCATAAGGCCTTTTTCAGCTATGTTAGGAACCTGGGTGGAAACTCCCACATATGCTCAGAATTAGTCCAAAATGATACAAAAATCACTGAACCCACAGACATTGCCAACGTACTGGCAGACAGGTTCAGTGCAAACTTCACCCCCCTCTCCCCCCCCTAAAGGAGAGATAACTATCCCAGCGGAGTGTAGCCTCCCAGACATCTCAAATGTGCAGGTGAAAGCTGCTCTCTCTAAAGCTAAAAACACAGCATCAATGGGACCGGATGGTGTCCCCGGCTGTGTGCTACATGAGCTCAATGAGGAACTAAACCCGCACATAAGGCAGCTGTTTAATCTCAGCCTTATCACAAGAAACGTGCCCAAGGAGTGGCATACGGCAACTGTGGTCCCACTCCACAAAGGCGGTGCCTCTACGGACCCTGGTAATTACCGCCCCATAAGCTTAACAAGTCTAGTCTACAAAGCTATGGAGAGGATCATAATGGAGCTCATAAACAAAGACATAGGGGTCTTGCAGACATTGGACCCGACCCAGTTTGGCTTTGTCAAGGGCAGATCATGCCTTTTGAACTTGGTCGACTTCTTCGAAACAGTCACCAAGGCCATTGATGTGGGAAAGGCAGTCCATACAGCCTACTTTGACCTTGCAAAGGCTTTCGACACAATACCCACTCGGGTATTGTAGAAAAACTTACCAACTTAAATGTAAACCCATATGTCACAAGATGGGTTGCAAACTGGCTTAAGGACAGAACCCACAGGGTTAAAGTTGCTGGCGCTATGTCAGACTCCAAGCCGGTCACAAGTGGTGTCCCACAGGGCTCGGTCCTTGGCCCCCTATTGTTCGGCATCTACTTCTCAGAAGTACAGGCCAACATGGGAGGACTTTGGCTGACAAAGTTTGCAGATGACTGCAAACTGGGCGCCATAATGGAAAGTGCATCAGACACGGATATCCTTCAGAGGGGACTCACGGAAACGGATAGATGGTGCCAGAGCCATGGCCTGAAGTTAAACGCCAAAAAATGTATAGTCATAACCTTCGGGAAAAACAAGGTAACCCCAAGCTACCATATAGGTGGCAATCCACTAAGCACAGAAGAGGTTATCAGGTACCTGGGGACCCAGGTTGACAGTGGCCTTTCTTTTGACACTCACGTTGCTAAAGTGGTTAGAAAGACCTTCTACATTGCCCACCTGATCAGGAAGGGATTCACATCCAGATCTAGCGAGGTCATTGTTCCCCTGTACTCTTCACTTATCAGACCAATGATCGAGTACAATGCCCCATTCGGGATGTATCTCACCCGACATCTGCAGCAATTGGAGAGACCCCAAAAGTCCCTCACCAAAAGGATAAAGGGACTCCAAAATCTGTCATATGCTGCCAGATTGAAGAAACTCCAGCTCTATTCAGTCGCATACCGTCTGCTCAGAGGTGACATGTGCCTGACATACAAGGCCATGTCCAACCCGGAATTAATGGACATGCTCCACCTCAAAAAATCCAAATCCACCAGAACCACTAGAGCAAGCGACTTAAACCTTAGCACGGATATAAATAGGACGTG
>NC_056737.1:984163989-984193989 GCF_019279795.1 Protopterus annectens | reverse complement strand
TATAATCGCAGCATTCGTATCTTATGGTATATATATATATTACACACACACACACACACACACACACACACACACACACACACACACACACACACACACACACACACACACACACACACGTCTGTATATAGATATACATGTGTGTGTGTGTGTACATATATATATATATATATATATATATATACATACATACATACACACACACATATACATACATACATACACACATCCACATATATGTATATATGTTTATATATAGTGTGCCTGTCTGTGTTCATATATACATATATGTCTGTGTGCACATATCATCAACAACAGGGCGTCACTATGGGTGCCAAGATCGCTCCAACGTATATCAATTTGGTATTAAGTGCATGGGAAGTTGACTATCTCACTAAAATAAAGGATTTTGAGAAACTAGGCTTTACAAAGTTACACTGATGATATATGTTTTATTTGACAATGGTCTGAAATTGAGTTAAAGAGTTTCCATCAAGAAATCAAAGTATTGGACTTCTTAATTTCACTATAGGGGACAGAGGAATGAAAGTACAATTTTTAGATATTGTGCTTTCTTTAGACAAAACCAACATGGAATTTCATACTAATGTATAGGAAAAAACATTTAAGAATAATTATTTAGCTTTTAAAATAGTCGGCACCCTTTTTTATGAAGTACAATATTATAAGGGGGCAATTTATCAGGGTGTCCAGGACAATTAGCGATGGTAATATTTTCCATAGGAAAAATTTTAAGTTAAAGTATTGTTTCTTATGAAAAAATTACCCTGAATTATTAACAGATAAAACTATGACTGAAGTTAATGACTTTAGATGCAATTTTTTTCCTATATTAAAATATGGTTTTGTAAGCAAAGAAATTAGGACTGATTTTACATAGGGTTTTCCATTACCGATCAATCATTATATGAATATCAAGAACATAATTACTGAGAATTGGCAGATCATACAAGGAACTAAGGAGTTGTATGAAATTTTGGGTAAAGGTCCATGGTTTTGTTTTAAGAAAACAAGAACACTTAAAACTTTTTTAGAAAACAGTAATTACAAAGTTTTGTTTGGCAACAGTCAGAAATCTGGTATGTTTAAATGGGGCAAATGTTAAGTTCTCCAATTACATACATGTTTGTAAAGAATATTTTTTAAAGCACTGTGAATTTTTACTTAAAAATCACTGGGAACTTTGATTTTATTTCTTCTAATGTTGTTTTAGAGCATCTGTGACATATGCAAGTTATTACGTGGGGAAGACCACCAGACGTTTAGCTGACAGAATCGAGGACATGTGGTTGCATTTCAAAAATAAAGACTAAGAATGCACTAGCAAAACACAGTATGGCAAGCAAAGATTTACTGAATTCAAATTTTTAGTTTTGGAACAAGTGCCTGCTTTTATAGGGGATCTGAACTTTTTATTGGAAGTTAAGGAGTTAAAATGGCAGCTCACAGTGAATTCTGATGCATTTCCTGGTTTGTATGATAATCTGAAGTGACGTCTTTACTTAGTTGTGTACATAGAAGATATAAAGTATCCGTTCTCCCTTTTTTGAGTGTTAGTGGAAAAAAGAAGGGGGGGGTGAATGGATTGATTTAGAGACATTTCAGTGACTACCCTAGGCATAAAAGACAGGTTACTTCTAAGGGACACCTCATCTCTGTGAAAAGACCAGGGATGGTGGAATAAACATGAGGGCCTGAAGTTCACATAATCTTTTTTTTTGTTTTTTTTTTTTTGCTGCCAGAAAAAGAATTTGTTAGGATAGAAACACAGATTCAAAGAGGTGAAGTTAATTTCTCAAGAACAACAGTGAGGAAATCATTCTGTGTTGTGCAACTTAAACCAGGGTATGGCATCTAGGTCTAAGGAGGTCAGGGTTTCACTGCATTCGGCACCCACCTTGATCGACCTCCTGTATATCCATAAAACAAACAGCACCAGAATTACCCATGCTAAAGATTCGAACCTTGCCTATGATATAAACAGGACTTGCTGGAGACAGGTATGTATCGCAGAGACTACACTTTCCATGTGAAACAGAGTTTCATCCTAACCCAATTCCAGTGCAACATGGACAACTGGATGGAGAAAAGAAATTCAGCCCTGGTTTGACACCTATGTCTGTAATGGACTCGGGCAGCCAGTCCCTGCTTACAATTATCAAGGGTACCAGAAATCAGACATTTGGGATGCATGGATAGGCTTAAAAAAGCCCTTATGGTAGTTAGTTCAGGTCCCAAGGAGGAGGAAAAGATTTTCTTGGCAGCCTGATGTGCAGGACAGATTTTAAGTTATTTATGACCTCAAAACATGAAGAAAGAGGTGGATCCACTGGCAGATATGCTGAAATGACTAGCAATGCCCCATTAACAGATGTATATGCCAAACCACAATTGAAACGAAACAAAAGTAGCTTTTTTAGGGGAGGATACAAAAATAAGAAAAAGGTAAAACCGGACAGGACACACTTATTAAACACACAAAAAAAAAAATGAAATCGTTAGGCGCTGGATAAGAGACGCGCTTAGCTTCGTGCTTCTTTGTTTTTCTAAACAACTCAGTGTCCGAGGCCCGTCATCTGTTAGATCATTATATTATCACTGAAAAAGCTACTTTTGTGGGGTTAACAAACCACAATTGAGCTATTCACACAAATATTTAAGAATGCAATGTATCCTTGCTTGATAGGGATCCAGTCCCCTTTTGGTATGAGACAGAAAATCCTTTCCACTTTAAATGATCATCTATTTTTTGGCCTCCTTTAAAAGCTACAGCATGTTGTTTGAATAAAGGTGTATGAAAATAATTTGAAGCCTGTCATCCAAACCATCTGACTGTCTTTAAATGTGGATGAATTACAACAACCCTTCCGCACTGTCAGCAAGTTCACCGCGTAGAGTAACTTGAGGCGACTGATTTCCCCCTTTTTTTCCGTAGCCAGGAGCAGTGATGTCTTAGCCATAAGCAGTATTTCGGGACTTTCCTTCTGAATCTTCAGTAGGACGTTTTGTATGAAAGGAAAGGCATGCAGGAATTTCCCTTTCCATTCCAAGGAAAAAGTGCCTAATTTCCAAGTTTCCATGAAAGGAGCACTGCAGCAAAACAGTCTGAATTAATTTTCAGAGTGGAGACAAAAAGATCTATTCTGGGGGTACCTGACTGGTGGACAATCTCTGTTCAGCATCCATTTGTGAGGGTTTGCATGGATCAGTTCAGGAGGCCTGCCAAGATGTTCTGTTCTGAAGGAATGTAAGCTGCTTGGAGAAAAAGACTGATGAATTGCTATAATCCAAGCAATCAAAGCCAATCTGCACAGATGTTACGACTGTGCCCTTCATTTGCTGATGTATCACATTGCCGTGGTGTTGTCTGTTAAAACACGGAGTGTTTCTGGGGGCCATATGTGATGGACAGATTGAAGAGCAAGAAGCAATGCTTTCATTTATTTTATGTTTAATGCTGCCTTTAGACTTTTTTGACCGAAGTCCATGCACCTTAAATTCCTTTGAACAAGCTCCCAAGGCCATGTCTGATGTATTTGTTCAAACCTTTTATAGAGAAAGGTGAAAAAGGAAAGGAATTCACAGACTGACTTTTATTTGAGAGATCCACTAAAAAAAAAAAGTTCTTTCTTCACAAACGGCAAGAGAGGAATTGGGAATGACACAGGGTGACAGTGTTCTGCCCAGATAGATTTTAGGTACCACTGGACTTTTCTCACGTACAATGTGGTACATGGAACCACTTGTACTGGGGATGCAATATAACTTGGGGTGCTCATTATTTTCCTCGCAGAAGTCAGGGAAGTGTTTGTCAAGGATAGAATGAATGTGGTCAAGAATTAAACCTTCTGTAAAAAGAACAAAGGCCATCATTGTGGTTGTGTTCAGGAGGCAACACAGAAACACAAGAGTGAGAGGTATGAAGATTGGAATTCCTGAATTTCAGAACAAATCCCAACTTTAGAAACAGGCTGATGGTGAACTGCAAGTCTGAAAAGAATTTTCCATGGAGATGTGGCCTAAATCAAGAAGTCATCCAGATAACGACATAGGCAGATTCATTGGAGACTGCAGAATGCTATGACAGAGGCTGACGGGTATTCTTTGAATAATCTCAGCATAATGTAAAGTCCAAAACACAAAGTAGTAAACTCCAAGTGATATTCCAAGACAAATAATCTTAAAATGTTTCTGTGAGCTGGATGGATAAGTAAATGAAGGTAAGCACCCTTCAGGTTCAAGTTAACCGACAAAGCAATGGGAAAAAAGAGGGGAAAGACTCTGAAGTGTTATTATCTTAAAATCTAAAACATTCAAAAAGGTGTTCAGGGTACACAAATCCAGAATTGGCCTCTGGGCAACAGCATTTCTTGAAACAAAAGAAAAACCCTTCAGTAGAATGCCATTCCTTTTTGATGGATAAGACAAACTCTATTACACACTGATGCATGTCAGACATGATAGGGGCAACCAGATACTGTTGGTTTACAGAAATTTCTGGAATTCCATGAGAAGAGGAGCGAATTCCATTGCAAGTGTGTTCTCTTTTAAAATGATTTCCATCCAAAATCCAATAATCAGTTGAGATTGTTTTCCAGAAGGGAAGAATGACAATTGGCTGGAAAGGCAGGAAGATGGGAGGCTGAGGTGAGGAAATGGGGGGAGGTAGTCAGAAAGAAGGCGGCTTGTCTGAAAAGGGTTCTTTGGTTTAGATTTGTCCTGCAACTTCTTTTTGGGTTTTTTTTTCTTTCTATTGCCTAGTCTTTCTATGACAGAAAGGTCCTGGGTTGGTGGAGCATTTAATTTAAAATTTTAGATCAGGTAGAGAAAACTTGTTTGAACTCTTGCATAATTTACCAACTTTCCAAATTCTTAAAAATGTCAATAGAAGTGGTTCCAAACATGTAGTCTTATTCAAAGGATCATTACAAAGTTTAAAGATGACATCCTAGGGTAGAGACTAAAGCTGAGCCAGGAACCAGATCCAGTGACAGTTGCCACAGAAGAGACATTTGCAATATCAAGAAAAGAACCGCAGAGGTCAAAGCCATCAAGTACTTTAAAATATCCAAGAAAATAAATCTGCCATTCCTGTTCAATATTCCTAAATGCAGGAGTAACAGGAGAAGAAATAGGTTTTTGTTTCTTTGTTTTTTTATTTTATTTTATTTTTTATGTTTCTAAGGAAACTATATGACAAGGAGCCAACCCTAGACATGGCTACACATTAACTAGTATCCGAGGAATGCAGTTCAGTCTATCAGAGGATGACAATCCTAAATTCTCATTTCACAACCTTTAATGACCATCTGACTGGTAAGACAGGTTGTACCAGAAGGCTACTCCAAGTTAGCATTCAAAGGTATCGTGACAGCAGCAACAGGTCCAGATGTTGGATGCCCTGTGGGTTGACAACAGGCTCAGAGACTTCTGATTCAAAACTTGGGAAAGAAACAGACGATGTGTTGTCTTCCATGAACTTCTTACGTTCTAGGATGGGAAGATATATTAGAGGTGGGAGGTTAATGGCTCACACCAAAGCCTATAGGTGTTTGTTGTATAAGGAAACATTTCAGAGATAGCAAACAGCATCCAAGTGTCTTTGGAACAAAACCCTAACAGATAAATCAGTCTTCAGTATTACAGTCAGGGCCTAAATACAATAGACACTTGGTATGCCTATCCTTATCAA
Source organism: Protopterus annectens (assembly GCF_019279795.1). NCBI lineage: Eukaryota > Metazoa > Chordata > Ceratodontiformes > Protopteridae > Protopterus > Protopterus annectens. Next base: position 984,188,276 of record NC_056737.1, on the reverse strand, counting down.
GGATCTGCCCACCACAGAGGCATTTCCCTCCCTTAGATGACACGAAAACATTTCAGAAATCAGAGAAAATATCACTAATGAGAAAGAGTCCCTTATGGGGTTCTTAAATTGTCCTTCATAAAGGCAAATGGAACCTTTCATATCGCTGCCAGACCCATCTTCAGATGGAGGCCTGCTTCCAGACTTTCACACTTGTACGTCACTTAAGTACCAGAAAACAGTTCACGTTCCTTGGTTTAAGGTCAGATGTATGGAGCTTGTGGAAGGAGCACCTGAACTTTGGCATTCTAGTTGGACATACAGTATCCTCGACAGAATACATCCCATCTGTCAGCATCACTGCAACAGCGATTTAATGATGAACATCCAATGGTTTCAAAAACAATACTTGGAAGACTTCACAGAGACTGATTTGATATAGTGATTACAACAAAAATACTGACAACTATCAGAAACACAAGCAATGTACAAAATTAAAAGTTACACGCTGTGGAGAAAACCGTCATGTACAAAAATGTACAACTAAAGAATCCATAGATATGTCACACAGGAGGCTGAGTTTTACACAGAGAAGTGAAACAGATATGATTACTGCATTCATTAAGTTAAAGCATGTAGATTGCCTTGTTATATAGCCTACTAAATTATTTTTAAGTTGTTGTTGCGTCTTTCGGCTTTTCCCGGTTAGGGGTCGCTACAGTGGAACTCCGGTCCGCTAATGACTGGCAGTTGATTTTTACTTACCGAGTTGCCAGCTCTGACGCACAACCTTCAACGAAGGTACGTCCATTCATGCACATCTCCACGCAGAAGACGCTCTAACTGAAAATCGAACCGGACAGCGTCTTACTGTAAGGCGACAACGCTACCACATCACCACTACCGCAGTACTAAATTATTTTTAAGTACAGACTGTAATTCATGTAAGATGCTTCGGACAAGGATTCACCTGCACAGGTTATCTATGTGTAGTAATCTATGCCAAGCCCCTTTAGATTTAAATATTACAATGCATTAACTATCTCATCTTCATTTCATAGTGGAAGCATCAGGGTGACTGCTCAGCCTCTTCAAAAACATTTTTCTGAAGATCCAAGTGAAAATCTTTTCAGTTCCCACTTGTGCCTAAAATAAATCCCATCTCAGAATGCTTTCCTGCTGCTCTGTGCTCTAATCATCTGTTCACTTAACTGTACTGACAATCTAAACCAAACACACTTCATGTAACCACAAGACCTACTCAACTCTCTTGCTACCATTTTTGGTGGGATTCCTCCTTCTGGTGGAAAATCACTTGCACGGTATAATTCAAGATTCTAGGAGACGGTACAACCAGCACATGCCAAGCAATGGGGCTTCATGTAGTTTTCACATTCAAGGTATTTGGAACAAGACATAGCTACCACTTCATCTAATCTATCCATACTCAAATATCAATGATACATGTCAATACAGGTTGTCAGTCCTACAGCTGTCACAAGAGGTTGCACTATACATAGGTTGGTACTAGGCTATCTGCCCGAAGGCATTTATAAGCTTAGCCAGAATGTGTTGGCTTTCGCCGCCCCCTTAGATAAGTTCCCTGTGCCTCTGTCCAGCAGAGCCATTGAAGTGATCCCAGCGGTAAACTTTCTGTTTCCCATCCACTCAACAAGGTTTCTCTTGAAGAGTGTTAGTGAGGAGCTCTGCCTAATGTAGATTGGGATCTTGTTCCAAAGCATGGGAAGTCTCTGGGACTGGAATCTATACCTCCAGCACATCCTATTTATTAAAGAACTGTTCCTACCCAGTGTAAAGGGCAACACACTAGGCCACATTTTAAACCCAGGTCAAGCTATTTCCTTCTGACATGGAAAGCGAGCAGTTTAGTTCATTCTATAACCCTAGGCCAAACAGTTCTCCTTCCAAAGTGAAGTGCAACCGGTTACCCATTTTCTAAACCAGTGTCATTAACAATCCAAACAAAATTTAAGATTGGGAAGAATGGGCTAACTACTTTTTTTTCTTTTTAGACAATTTCTTATTATTCTACTTTCTTTTCTACCCTAATAGTTGCCAGTCAAACAGTTTACTAGTCTTGTGCAGGACCCAGATTTTAAGGTTATTTTAATGAAAACCAGCACAGATTAAAAAAAAAATAAATAAAAAATAAAAAAAAACTGACCTTTAAAGATGTATCTGTATTGCGACAAGTGGTTAGAAAGTAGCCATTCTTCGACCTGGTTAACTCGTAAACTTTTCCACCGTACTTCCCAGAGTAACACCCAAGCACAAGCAGAGAAAATGAAGGTCAACAGAAAATGACGGTCCATCAGACCATAGCGGATTTGATATAGTTACCACTTCAGTCCGAGTCTTCGATTTTGTGACGGATCACACTGCAAATGGAAGCACATTATGTGAAGAATACTGCAGTTAGAAACCGATGTGCTTCAAGACCTTCTTAGCTTAAAGTCCTTTACTATTCTTAGTCAGCAATCCTTTGTGGCCAAACGGGAAAGCGCATCTTTCTTTGCAGATTAGAGATAAGTTCGGGACACAAATAAGTCCTTTGTTATTCTTAATAATGACTCCTGAAAAGTGAAACAGGAAATTTAATACAGGGACATGACATCAAGGTTCAAGTCATATTTATCCACTGAAACATTTTACACATATAGTATATAGCATAATCTATCACCATAAAAAATTATATATGCATGTATATAATAACATTGACATCTATAAAAAGAGAGAACTAGATTTGGGCTTATTTAGATTTATATCAAAGCTCAAGGAATAGCTACTCAAGGAATACAAATGTATTTGCTTTAAGGCACTGGATAAGACCTGTATACAAAAATAACCAGCTGCAAAATCTTTTGTCTATGAAAAAAAAAAAAAGATTTTTTTATATTAGTATTTACCATCATTGTTTGCACATGCGGACAGTGCCGACTTGACTGACATTCTGATGGGGCAGTCAGTTAAATGTGGCAGTGGTTTTTAATTTTTTTTTAAACAAGAAACATATTTATTAAATTATCACTTTTGACATAGGCAATCCTAAATTTATATAAATGAAAACAAACTATACAGACATATTTTCAGTTGCAAACATTATACATCATATATAATATTCTCTACAGCCATCGTCATCACTTGAACATTACATTGATCGCTCCAGTTATTCTGTGAAGACTAAAAAGTTTAGGGTTTATGTAAAAATATTTGAAACTCTAATATCAGGCATCACTGATTTAATGAGAGTGAAAGACTATGCCGCTCCCCCCGCTATTTACAATTTTAAGTTGTATTGCCTGGTAGTCCTATGGAGTTGGTGGTGAAGCCCCTCCCCATGGGCATTAAGCCATCTATCTTTTTAACTTCTCATCTCATTAAGAACAACTTAAAATTATATTTACCAACTATAATTAGACCAGTAAGTCATGGGCAGATGTTCCAAACTTATACTTACCAAGTATAATTAGAACATCTGCCCATGACTTACTGGGAGCGGGGCTTGATACTGCTCATCCTGGTGTCCTAATATAAACGAACAATCACTAGACCAATTTGTAGTAAAGGACAGTAACTTATACTTCATATTATATGAACTTTAGGCTACCAATTCTTAAACTACAAATCTTTCTTATTTCTTCACACTTAATGTAAAATGTTTGTAGACAACACTGCTCTTAGGAGCCCGGGTTGTGGTAGAAGGTACAAACGAAGCTGTCAGCTTCCAGGACTGCGAGGTAATAATCACTGAAAATAATGACATAACAATGTGGCCTTATTAATTTAACAACAAAACAAATGAGTAACCAAAGTGCAGGTGCTTAGGATTTACTGCTGGAGGGTGGGAAGAGCAATTCTAAAGACAGGTAGGGACATTAACACAACGTACATGGAGTAACACAGGGGTTGAAGTGGCAGGCATCACATAAATTTGCACAAAAATCTCTTCAGTTCAGAAATACACACGATTACTGTAAAACTTCCTTTAGTGCCTGCTAAGTTTCTCACAACGAGCATATTATATGCACTCGGACAACAGGGAGGACCCTTTCACTTAAACTCTTGTATATTCATAACACAAACTAGAATTCAGTACAGAGAGTTTACTTAAGCAAAGTGCTTAGAGTCTGGTAAAAAGCATTAAATTCATAGTTAGGGAAGGATTGTGAACACACAATTAGTAAGAGACGGCTATTTAAATGACATCATTCATAATGTGTACCGTGGCATCTACATTCCTTACTCTCATCACAAAGCATGCATTACATCTCAAAAATGTCCTTTCTAAACATGCATTTTGCTATTTAAATATATCTTCTTTTCTCACCATGCATTTTGTATTTTTTCTTGAACTTGTTTTGCCTGAATGTCCTTGTTAACTACAAGTAGGTTACAGCTAAATAAAAAAGTGAGAACTTGTACCACAGTCCTCCGACCTATCAAAATATATAATGTTGTTGCGTCTTTCGGCTTACGGGTCATCGGTTAGGGGTCGTTGGTTAGGGGTCGCCACAGCGGAACTCCGGTCCGCTAATGTTTGGTAGTGGATTTTTACATGCCGAATTACCAGCCCTGACACACAACCTTCAACGAAGGCACGCCCATTCACGCATGCCTCCACACAGAAGACACTCTAGCAGAGAATCGAACGCGACAACGTCTTGCTGTAAGGCGTCAACGCTACCGCAGCACCACTACCGCGGGACTATCAAAATATATAATAATATTCTTAATTTCCCTAGGAAGCAAAGTATCACAGTAAATAGTCTTGTCACCTCAAAGCAAGAGGGTACCTGGTTTGATTCTAGGCTGGGGTCCCTTCTTTTTGAAGTCTGCATATCCTTCCTGAGTTTGTGTGGATTTCCTTCGGGTGCTCCCGTGTCCTCCCACATTCCAAAGACATGCAGTAGGTGAACTGGGCACTCTAAACTGGCCATAGGTATGAGTGTCATTTGAGTATGGTATGGAAGAACTACCTCGGCAGGGCTAGCCACCCGTTGGTGTAAATCTTGGCTCTAGATGACTGCCACGGTTGAAGTGACACTCCAACCCTATGTGCAGAAATACGAAAAAGGGGTTATTGATGGATGAATGGATGGATGCTTAATTTTCCTCTCCATGCAATGAGCTCTTCTCTCCAGCTTCTGGACTACTTTTTTCTCTTTTTCTTTTCAAAGTTCATATTATTTTTGCTCATCACTACTTTGTGACTATGCGAGCATATATACATGTGGGGGTCTGAATCAAATATGGGCACTTTACTTTTACCTTCTTTTCTCAACAGGGCACAAATATAATTAATTTGAAGTTATGAACTTTTTGTTCATATCCTGTAATAAATAGTTTGCAATTTGCTATCCTACAGATGTTCCACATACATAATCCCGTTTGTATCTAGTGATTCTTACAAGATGGAGCAATGTGCACTATTAACGGACAATGAAAGTTTGTTCCATTACACAGGAAGATACTCCCAGCTTTATCAGATATGTACTTCAGACACCATATTTCAAAAAAGAGCCAGATCCAACAGTGCCCTGAAAAACAAAGAACACTGCTCAGGAATCTACATGGCACTAAGCACGTTGAATCCTCCTAGAACCTATACACTGCCCAGGAACCTACATGGCACTAAGCACGTTGAATCCTCCTAGAACCTATACACTGCTCAGGAACCTACATGGCACTAAGCACGTTGAATCCTCCTAGAACCTATACACCGCTCAGGAACCTACATGGCAGTAAGCACGTTAAGTCCTCCTATAACTTAAGTGTACAGACCCAACAGTGCCCTAAAAAACAAAGAACACTATTCAAGAACGTACATGGCACTAAGCTCATCGAGTCCTCCTAAAACTTATGTGTACGGATCCAATAGTGCTCTGAAAAAAAAAAAAAGAACACTGCTCAGGAACCTACATGGCACCAAGCACGTCGAGTCCTCCTAGAACCTATGTGTATACCTTAAAGTTTGTAGTGTCACTAATTTCATTGTGGGAAACCTTTGCTCCTTCTGTAACTGTACCAGATATTTTGTTAGGAAAGTACAAAAAGGCACAATATATGCTATAAGTGGCTAGTTAGTGTTGTAAAGAGGCCAAGTTACATTTCTGGGCTGTCTTGATACTCCATTTGGTAAGAGGCAAAAGTTTCTAATGTCTAAGCACCCTGGAAACTTTCTGATTAAAGCTAAACAAACAAACAGTCACCTCTACGTCATACATAAGGGCATTATACTGCTCTTTCACAAAGTCTGTACTGCAGCCCCTTAAGGTACCCCTTACCAATCCCCATCTTTTTTTTTTTTTTTTTATATACACACCTTCATTGGTTTGTCACTTAAAACAAAGGCACACATATGTTGACAGAAAAGAACACAAACAACAATAAAGTGTTTTCATGTATTATACATATAAAGAAATTAAATGTATGCAAACAGCCATCATACGCTCCAGCATTATATCCATTGTGTAATTCCTGTCTTCTCTTAAACCTCACTCCTCCTCATTAACATTACCATTGTGCAATTCCTGTCTCCTCTTAAACCCTGTCTTTTCTTAAACCCCACTCCTCCTCATTAACATTACCATTGTGCAATTCCTGTCTTCTCTTAAACCCCACTCCTCCTCATTAACATTACCATTGTGCAGTTCCTGTCTTCTCTTATACCCCACTCCTCCTCATTAACATTACCATTGTGCAATTCCGGTCTTCGCTTAAACCCCACTCCTCCTCATTAACATTACCATTGTGCAGTTAAACCCAAATCCTCCTCATTAACATTACCATTGTGCAGTTCCTGTCTTCTCTTATACCCCACTCCTCTTCATTAACATTACCATTGTGCAATTCCTGTCTTCTCTTAAACCCCACTCCGCCTCATTAACATTACCATTGTGCAATTCCTATCTTCGCTTAAATCCCACTCCTACTCATTAACATTACCATTGTGCAGTTAAACCCCAATCCTCCTCATTAACATTACCATTGTGCAATTCCTATCTTCGCTTAAACCCCACTCCTCCTCATTAACATTACCACTGTGCAATTCCTGTCCTCTTAAACCCCACTCCGCCTCATTAACATTACCAATGTGCAATTCCTGTCTTCTCTTAAACCCCACTCTGCCTCATTAACATTACCACTGTGCAGTTCCTGTCTTCTCTTAAACCCCACTCCGCCTCATTAACACTACCACTGTGCAGTTCCTGTCTTCTCTTAAACCCCACTCCACCTCATTAACATTACCATTGTGCAGTTCCTGTCTTCTCTTAAACCTCACTCCGCCTCATTAACATTACTCTGCATGTATTGCTCCTACAATTCACATTTATGTCTGCCTGTGAAACATGCTCATTGTCTTCCCAAAAGACCTCACTTCTATTTTTATACACATTGCACAATATTCAGTACTTCAATTACAACTGGTTTAGATTTTCATTTCGTTTTTCCAGTAATTGCTTTTGTAGTTTCCAGTACAATTAAGCTTAATATGACCTTACTATGCCTATGCAATTGAGATCATGAGTCCCAGCTCAAAAGAAAAACTTCCTCAGTGACAGCAATCTGCAGTCCTAATATTTCCGATAATGTACTCTGAAGGGAATTTTTACAGGCATATTAGACATCACGTGCACATGCGAGAACTATCCTGCCCTTGTCAGTTGTCTTGTTCTCTCTTCTTATACTTTGTATCTGTCCATAAAGGAATGGTTTCCCTATATCATTTCTCACAGCTGCAACTGTACAAATCTATCTTTCAATTTTTTTCCAGTCTGTATCCTCCATCTCTGAAATTGTGTCCCAGACTGAGCAAGCCTCAAGACTGCATACAGAAGATGGTCAATACAAGAAAGCCCTGCATAGAGAGGCAATTAAAGGAGCAAATATCCAAGAATAATAGTGATATGCGTTTAAATGACATTAACAGTCCTCTAACTCGAAATATTAATTTGAATAAACGGCAAAGTTTTAATTTCATGGTGTTACAAGTTATTTTGGAAAATATTCGAGGAGTGAACATTTCCAAAAGAACAGAGCAAGAGGAAATGAATTGGTTAACTGAACCTCAGGCTGACAAATCGCCTGGCCTGAATGGGAACACACCTCTAAAACAGACCCTTAAAGGGCGCAGACTTCGTAGGTAGTTTCAGCCTATTTATGAATGCAAAGCTCATGAATGAAAACACATGATATACCCTAGTAGGTGTGAACATCAACACAATGTCTGACTGGACAATAGATTTCTAAACTTTTAATAAGAATTCTGGAATATTACAGCATTAATAGATCTGATGAAGGGTTTGAGAAACATGAAACCTCTCATCTCATTTATGTTTTACTAAGTTTTAATTCATTTAAATCTGCTTTTAATTTGGTAATAAAGACAAATTTTATACCAGATTCTGTGGTGACCGCACTGGTTTTCTATTTTTTAGTATATATACATACACCTATGGGTCTACTATACATGGCCGACATTTCAGAATGTCGAAAGACCATACGGCCGAGACCATATGATAGACGTCCGAAATGTCGACCATGAAATAAAAAAAAAAAAAAAAAAAGACAAACTGAGACTTGGCTCAAGGCTCCAGAGAGCACCCCTGCAATACCAGGCTACAACACTTACCACACTTTTCGGCCACAAAACCAAGGAGGAGTGTCCACATTCACCGAGGATATTCACACCTCCAGGCTAGTTGCCCAACACAATGCATCTGAAATTCTAACACTAGGTAAGACAGCAATCCAAATTGTAGCTTGCTACAAATCCCCCACCATGCCCCAAGATTCTCACTACACCTTTCTAAACATACTGGAAAATATTAAGATACAACCAAACAACCTAATACTGGGTGATTTCAACTACCCTGCCATTAACTGAGAAAACTACTCGGGTACTAACTCCTTTTCCCAACGGTTCTTGGAATTCATAAATTCCAATGCCCTGGATCAACTAATTCATTGCCTCACCAGGGGCTCCAATATCCTAGACCTGGTCATTATCAACATGGGAGACAGATGCTCCACACCAGTGGTCACCCCCTCATTGGTTAGGTCTGACTAAGCAAATCACCCTTGACATCCACATCCCACCCCCACCCCCCAGTAAAGAAACCTCCTTAAAAAACTTCTCCAAAGCCAACTTCATGCTACTTGAAGTCAGAAATGACAAAATTCATGACACCCATGCAGACAGGATCTGAAAGTTCAACTGCAGAATCTTACACTAAGGGACTGTACGAGCACATCCACTTGTGCATGAATCGTGCCATCCCAAATAGAACCAATATGCTCTCCTCCAAAACAAAAAAGCCAATCTGGTGGTACCCTGCTATAAACAAACTAGAACGAAGAAACTGTTGCAGAAAAGAGGAAAATCCCAGGATGCAAAAAAACTCCCTCACCAACCTCAGTAAGAAGCTGAGATCTCTCATAAAATCCTCAAAAGTTAGTTACGAAAATAGAATCGCCAAAGACTCCAAAGACAACCACAATGCATTCTATAGCTATGTCAAGAATTTAAATGGCAATGCTCAGATTTGCTCCAAGCTTCAACAGAATGGCATTAAATATACTGATCCCAAGGATATTGCCAATATCCTGGCAGATCGATTTAGTGCCAACTTCACCCCCCTCTCACCCCTAAAGGACCCATCTCAATACCAAAAGATTGCCAAATTCCAGTAGTCACGGCCACACAGGTAGAAACCGCACTCTCCAAAGCTACGAATACAGCATCCATGGGACCAGATGACATCCTAGGCTGTGTACTACATGAACTACAAAATGAACTGGCACCTCACCTAAGTGTCATGTTTAATCATAGCCTCAACTCAGGCTTCGTGCCCACTGAGTGGCGCACAGCTACAGTTATCCCAATCCAGAAGGGGGATCCACCTTGGATCCCGGGAACTACCGTCCAATCAGTCTGACGAGCCTGATCTGCAAGGGCATGGAACGCATTATCATAGAATTTATAAACAAAGACATTGGCAATCTTCAAACACTGGACCCCACCCAGTTTGGGTTTGTGAAGGGCCAATCTTGTCTCCTGAACCTGACTGACTTCTTCAAATCAGTCTCCAGAGCTGTGGATGAGGGTAAGATGGTCCACACACAGCCTATCTGGATCTTGCCAAGGCCTTTGACACCATCCCCCACTCTGGAATCATAGATAAACTTACTAAGCTGGGCATAAATCCCTACGTCACTCGATGGATTGCCAACTAGCTTACTAACAGAACTCAGACTGTAAAAGTAGCAGATTCCAAATCCATCTCCAGACAAGTGACAAGTGGAGTACCTCAGGGTTCAGTCCTGGGACCACTCTTATTTGGCATCTACTTCTCTGAAGTACAGGCCAACACTAAGGGACTCTGGCTAACAAAGTTTGCAGATGACTGCAAATTGGGAGCCATTACTGAATCCCCAAATGATGTGGATATTCTGCAAAAGGGCCTTACAGAAACAGATGCCTGGTGCCAGAGCCATGGGCTCAAGCTCAATGCCAAGAAATGTATAGTTATCCCCTTTGGAAAAAAACATGTACCCATGAATTACCACATAGGTGGCAGTACACTAAACATTGAAAGTGTGATGAGAGACTTAGGGACACAGGTGGACAGTGGTCTCACTTTCCATAACCACATCACTACAACAGTCAGGAAATCCTTCTATGTGGCACACCTCATCACTAAGGGCTTTTCATCCAGCAAAAAGGAGGTCACTGTCCCACTGTACTCATCTCTCATTAGACCCAATATAGAGTATAATGCCCCATTTGGTATGTACCTCACAAGACACCTGCAACAGCTGGAAAGGCCACAGAAATACCTCACTAAAAGAATCACAGGCCTAAAGCAGATGCCATATGCTGACAGTCTAAAAAAACTCCAGCTATACTCTGTAGCATACTGTCTACTCAGAGGCGATCTCTGCTTAACATACAAGGCCATGTCAAACCCTGAGCTGTTGGACATGCTCCACTTAAAGAAATCCCAATCCCTCAGAGCCACACACTCCAGGGATCTAAACCTTGTCATCACAATGAACAAAACATGCTGGAGGGATAGGTTCCTGACCCAGAGACTCCCCATACTCTGGAATAGACTGCCCATACATGTCAAGCAGAGTGCCTTATTGGCCCTCTTCAAAAGGAACCTTGATGACTGGATGGGAGATAGGAAATTCAGGATCATGTCAGTCGCCCTGCTAGACAGGGGTCCACAGAAGTAAATATTGTGAGAAGAAATATCCAGGGAATAGTTATGGCTAGGCTTGTATAGGCCCTAGGGCCGATAGCCTAATACCAACCTATGAACCTAAAAAAACACAACAACTTACTTTCACACTGCTAGCAGGGGGGCTATGCCCCCCACACCCCACTGTGTCCCCCACACCCCCCATAACTTAAATATACCAACGCCGAGATTGCATTACAGTGCGGAGGATGGAAATCTTTCCATTCTGCACTGTACAGAGATGCCATTTCCGCATGGTCAACATTTCGAATGTCAATCATATGGTCTCAGTCATATGGTCTTCGACATTCTGAAATGTCGACCATGTATAGACCCATATATATATATCTATATCTATATATATATATATATATATATATATATATATATAGATATAGATAATCTATATATATCTATATATATGTACATATATATATATATATATATATATATATATCTATATCTATATATATATATATATATATATATACACACACACACACATAAATGTGTGTATATATATATATATATATATATATATATATATATATATATAGGTTCATAGGTTGGTACTAGGCCATCAGCCCTAGGGCCTATACAAGCCTAGCCATAACAATTCCCTGGCTATTTCTTCCCACATTATTTACTTCCCTGGACCCTGTCTAGCAGGGCAACTGACATGATCCCCGCGGTGAATTTCCTTTCTCCCATCCAATCATCAAGGTTCCTTTTGAAGAGGGCCAGAGAGGCACTCTGCTTGACATGTATGGGCAATCTATTCCAGAGTCTGGGGAGTCTATGGGTCAGGAACCTATCCTCCAGCATGTTTTGTTTATTGTGATGACAAGGTTTAGATCCCTGGAGCGTGTGGCTCTGAGGGACTGGGATTTCTTTAAGTGGAGCATGTCCAACAGCTCTGGGTTTGACATGGCCTTGTATGTTAAGCAGAGATCGCCTCTGAGTAGACGATATGCGACAGAGTATAGCTGGAGTTTTTTAAGGCGGTCAGCATAGGGCATCTGCTTAAGGCCTGTGATTCTTTTAGTGAGGCATTTCTGCGGCCTTTCCAGTTGTTGTAGATGTTTTGAGAGGTACATACCAAACGGGGCGTTGTATTCTATAATGGGTCTAATGAGGGATGAGTACAGTGGGACAATGACCTCCTCTTTTTCTGGGATGAAAGCCCTTAGTGATGAGGTGTGTCACAGAAGGATTTCCTGACTATTGTCGCGATGTGGTTATCAAAGGTGAGACCACTGTCCACCTGTGTCCCTAAGTCTCTTATCACACTGTCGGTGTTTAGTGTACTGCCACCTATATGGTAATTCACGGATACATATTTTTTCCCAAATGAGGATAACTATACATTTCTTGGCATTGAGCTTGAGCCCATGGCTCTGGCACCAAGCATCTGTTTCTGTAAGGCCCTTTGTAGAGTATCCACATCATTTGGGATTCAATAATGGCTCCCAGTTTGCAGTCATCTGCGAACTTTGTTAGCCAGAGTCCCTTAGTGTTGACCTGTACTTCAGAGAAGTAGATGCCAAACAAGAGCGGTCCCAGGACTGAACCCTGAGGAACTCCACTTGTCTGGGTCTGGATTTGGAGTTGGCTACTTTTACAGTGTGGGTTCTTTCAGTAAAGCCAGTTAGCAACTCATTGGGTGATGTAGGGATAAATGCCCAGTTTAGTAAGTTTATCTATGATTCCAGAGTGGGGATGGTGTCCAAGGCCTTGGCAAGGTCTAGATAGGCTGTGTGGACCAACTTACCCTTGTCCATGGCTCTGGAGACTGATTCGAAGAAGTCAATCAGGTTCAGGAGATAAGATAGGCCCTTCACCACCCCAAACTGGGTGGGGTCCAGTGTTTGAAGGTTGCCAATGTCTTTGTTTATAAGTTCCATGATAATACGCCCATGGCCTTGCAAGATAAGGCTTGTCAGACTGATGGGGACGGGTGGTTTCGCAGGATCCAAGATGGATCCCCTGTGGAGTGGGATAACTGTAGCTATGCGCCACTCAGTGGGCACACAACCTGAGGTGAGGCTATGATTAAACATGACACTTAGGTGAGGTGCCAGTTCATTTTATAGTTCATGTAGTATACAGCCCGGGATGTCATCTGGTCTCATGGATGCTGTATTCTTAGCTTTGGAGAGTGCTTTTTTTACCTATTTGGCCATGAATACTGGAATTTGGCAATCTTCCGGTATTGAGATGGGCCATTTAGGGGGTGAAGTTGGCACTGAATCGATTCACAGGATACTGGCAATATCCTTGGGATCAGTATATTTAATGCCATTATGTTTTAGCTCAGAGCAGATCTGAGCATTGCCATTTAGATTCTTGACATAGTTACAGAATGCCTTGTGGTTGTCTTTGGAATCTTTGGCAATTTTATTTTCGTAACTAGCTTTGGAGGATTTTATGAGGGATCTCAGTTTCTTACCGAGGCTTGTAAGGGAGTTTTTTGCATCCTGGGATTTTCCTCTTTTCTGCAACAGTTTCTTCCTTTTATTGTAAAGTTTGTTTATGGCAGAGGACCACCAGATTGGCTCCCTTTTTTTGGATGAGAGCACCTGGTTCTATTTGGGATGGCACGATTCATGCAACGAGTGGATGTGCTCAGTGCCTCAGTGTGGGATTCAGCAGTTGAACTTTCAGTTCCCATCTGCATGGGTGTCATGAAGTTTGTCACTTCTGACTTGAGTAGTATGAAGTTAGCTTTGGGAGAAGTTTTTATGGAGGTTTCTTACTGGGGAGTGGGGGTGGGGGATATTCACCCTCAGGCTAGTTGCCCAACACAATGCATCTGAAATTTAACACTGGGAAGAAAACCCAAATTGTAGTTTTACAAACCCCACCATGAAGATTTTTACCTTTCAAAAATACTGGAAAATAAAGATACAACCAAACAACCTAATACGGGGATTTAAAATTTTTAACTGAAAAACTACTGGTCAACTTTTCCCCATTTTTTAAAAAAATTTAATGCCCTGGATCAACTAATTCATTGCCTCACCAGGGCTCCAATATCCTAGACCTGGTCATTATCAACATGGGAGACAGATGCTCCACCAGTGGTCACCCTCATTGGTTAGGTCTGACTAAGCAAATCACTTGACATCCATCCCCACCCCCAGTAAAGAAACCTCCTTAAAACTTCTCCAAAGCCAACTTCATGTACTTGAAGTCAGAAATGACAAAATTCATGACACCCATGCAGACAGGATCTGAAAGTTCAACTGCAGAATCTTACACTAAGGGACTAGCACTACTGCATGAATGCCATCCCAATAGAACCAATATGCTCTCCTCCAAAACAAAGCCAATCTGGTGGTACCCTGCTATAAACAAACTAGAATGAACTGTAGAAGAGGAAATCCCAGGATGCAAAAACTCCCTCACCAACCTCAGTAAGAAGCTGAGATCCTCATAAAATCCTCAAAGTTAGTTAGAATTGACCAAAGACAACACAAGGCATTCTATAGCTATGTCAAGAATTTAAATGGCAATGCTCAGATTTGCTCCAAGCTTCAACAGAATGGCATTAAATATACTGATCCCAAGGATATTGCCAATATCCTGGCAGATCGATTTAGTGCCAACTTCACCCCCCTCTCACCCCTAAAGGACCCATCTCAATACCAAAAGATTGCCAAATTCCAGTAGTCACGGACACACAGGTAGAAACCGCACTCTCCAAAGCTACGAATACAGCATCCATGGGACCAGATGACATCCTAGGCTGTGTACTACATGAACTACAAAATGAACTGGCACCTCACCTAAGTGTCATGTTTAAGGATAGCCTCACCTCAGGCTTCGTGCCCACTGAGTGGCGCATAGCTACAGTTATCCCACTCCAGAAGGGGGGATCCACCTTGGATCCCGGGAACTACCATCCAATCAGTCTGACGAGCCTGATCTGCAAGGGCATGGAACGCATTATCATAGACATAGACAATAGTCATATCATAGTCATAGACAATGACCTCCTTTTTTCTGGATGAAAAGCCCTTAGTGATGAGGTGTGTCACATAGAAGGATTTCCTGACTATTGTGACGATGTGGTTATCGAAGGTGAGACCACTGTTCACCTGTGTCCCTAAGTCTCTTATCACACTTTCGGTGTTTAGTGTACTGCCACCTATATGGTAATTCACGGATACATGTTTTTTCCCAAAGGGTACCAAGCATCTGTTTCTGTAAGGCCCTTTTGTAGAGTATCCACATCATCTGGGGATTCAATAATGGCTCCCAGTTTGCAGTCATCTGCGAACTTTGTTAGCCAGAGTCCCTTAGTGTTCACCTGTACTTCAGAGAATTAGATGCCAAACAAAAGCGGTCCTAGGACTGAACCCTGAGGAACTCCACTTGTCACTTGTCTGGGTCTGGATTTGGAGTTGGCTAATTTTACAGTGTGGGTTCTTTCAGTAAGCCAGTTAGCAACTCATTGAGTGATATAGGGATTAATGCCCAGTTTAGTAAGTTTATCTATGATTCCAGAGTGGGGGATGTTGTCAAAGGCCCTGGCAAGGTCTAGATAGGCTGTGTGGACCAACTTACCCTTGTCCATGGCTCTGGAGACTGATTCGAAGAAGTCAATCAGGTTCAGGAGATAAGATAGGCCCTTCACAACCCCAAACTGGGTGGGGTCCAGTGTTTGAAGGTTGCCAATGTCTTTGTTTATAAGTTCCATAATAATACGCTCCATGGCCTTGCAGATAAGACTGATGGGACGGTAGTTTCCAGGATCCAAGGTGGATCCCCCCTTGTGGAGTGGGATAACTGTAGCTATGCGGCACTCAGTGGGCACACAACCTGAGGTGAGGCTATGATTAAACATGACACTTAGGTGAGGTGCCAGTTAATTTTGTAGTTCATGTAGTATACAGCCCGGGATGTCATCTGGTCCCATGGCTGCTGTATTCTTAGCTTTGGAGAGTGCTTTTTTTTTTACCTCTGTGGCCATTATTACCGGAATTTGGCAATCTTCCGGTATTGAGATGGGCCATTTAGGGGGTGAAGTTGGCACTGAATCGATCTGCCAGGATATTGGCAATATCCTTGGGATCAGTATATTTAATGCCATTATGTTTTAGCTCAGAGCAGATCTGAGCATTGCCATTTAGATTCTTGACATAGTTATAGAATGCCTTGTGGTTGTCTTTGGAATCTTTGGCAATTTTATTTTCGTAACTAGCTTTGGAGGATTTTATGAGGGATCTCAGTTTCTTACTGAGGCTTGTAAGGGAGTTTTTTGCATCCTGGGATTTTACTCTCTTTTGCAACAGTTTCTTCCTTTTGTTCCCTGCAATCCCCCCCAAATCAGTCTCCAGAGCTGTGGATGAGGGTAAGATGGTCCACACACAGCCTATCTGGATCTTGCCAAGGCCTTTGACACCATCCCCCACTCTGGAATCATAGATAAACTTACTAAGCTGGGCATAAATCCCTACTCGATGGATTGCCAACTAGCTTACTAACAGAACTCAGACTGTAAAAGTAGCAGATTCCAAATCCATCTCCAGACAAGTGACAAGTGGAGTACCTCAGGGTTCAGTCCTGGGACCACTCTTATTTGGCATCTACTTCTCTGAAGTACAGGCCAACACTAAGGGACTCTGGCTAACAAAGTTTGCAGATGACTGCAAATTGGGAGCCATTACTGAATCCCAAATGATGTGGATATTCTGCAAAAGGGCCTTACAGAAACAGATGCCTGGTGCCAGAGCCATGGGCTCAAGCTCAATGCCAAGAAATGTATAGTTATCCCCTTTGGAAAAAAACATGTACCCATGAATTACCACATAGGTGGCAGTACACTAAACATTGAAAGTGTGATGAGAGACTTAGGGACACAGGTGGACAGTGGTCTCACTTTCCATAACCACATCACTACAACAGTCAGGAAATCCTTCTATGTGGCACACCTCATCACTAAGGGCTTTTCATCCAGAAAAAAGGAGGTCATTGTCCCACTGTACTCATCTCTCATTAGACCCAATATAGAGTATAATGCCCCATTTGGTATGTACCTCACAAGACACCTGCAACAGCTGGAAAGGCCACAGAAATACCTCACTAAAAGAATCACAGGCCTAAAGCAGATGCCATATGCTGACAGTCTAAAAAAACTCCAGCTATACTCTGTAGCATACTGTCTACTCAGAGGCGATCTCTGCTTAACATACAAGGCCATGTCAAACCCTGAGCTGTTGGACATGCTCCACTTAAAGAAATCCCAATCCCTCAGAGCCACACACTCAGGGATCTAAACCTTGTCATCACAATGAACAAAACATGCTGGAGGGATAGGTTCCTGACCCAGAGACTCCCCATACTCTGGAATAGACTGCCCATACATGTCAAGCAGAGTGCCTTATTGGCCCTCTTCAAAAGGAACCTTGATGACTGGATGGGAGATAGGAAATTCAGGATCATGTCAGTCGCCCTGCTAGACAGGGGTCCACAGAAGTAAATATTGTGAGAAGAAATATCCAGGGAATAGTTATGGCTAGGCTTGTATAGGCCCTAGGGCCGATAGCCTAATACCAACCTATGAACCTAAAAAAACACAACAACTTACTTTCACACTGCTAGCAGGGGGGCTATGCCCCCCACACCCCACTGTGTCCCCCACACCCCCCATAACTTAAATATACCAACGCCGAGATTGCATTACAGTGCGGAGGATGGAAATCTTTCCATTCTGCACTGTACAGAGATGCCATTTCCGCATGGTCAACATTTCGAATGTCAATCATATGGTCTCAGTCATATGGTCTTCGACATTCTGAAATGTCGACCATGTATAGTAGACCCATATATATATATCTATATCTATATATATATATATATATATATATATATATATATATAGATATAGATAATCTATATATATCTATATATATATATATATATATATATCTATATATATATATATATATATCTATATCTATATATATATATATATATATATACACACACACACACACATAAATGTGTGTATATATATATATATATATATATATATATATATATATATATAGGTTCATAGGTTGGTACTAGGCTATCAGCCCTAGGGCCTATACAAGCCTAGCCATAACAATTCCCTGGCTATTTCTTCCCACATTATTTACTTCCCTGGACCCCTGTCTAGCAGGGCAACTGACATGATCCCCGGGGTGAATTTCCTTTCTCCCATCCAATCATCAAGGTTCCTTTTGAAGAGGGCCAGAGAGGCACTCTGCTTGACATGTATGGGCAATCTATTCCAGAGTCTGGGGAGTCTATGGGTCAGGAACCTATCCCTCCAGCATGTTTTGTTTATTGTGATGACAAGGTTTAGATCCCTGGAGCGTGTGGCTCTGAGGGACTGGGATTTCTTTAAGTGGAGCATGTCCAACAGCTCTGGGTTTGACATGGCCTTGTATGTTAAGCAGAGATCGCCTCTGAGTAGACGATATGCGACAGAGTATAGCTGGAGTTTTTTAAGGCGGTCAGCATAGGGCATCTGCTTAAGGCCTGTGATTCTTTTAGTGAGGTATTTCTGCGGCCTTTCCAGTTGTTGTAGATGTTTTGAGAGGTACATACCAAACGGGGCGTTGTATTCTATAATGGGTCTAATGAGGGATGAGTACAGTGGGACAATGACCTCCTTTTTTCTGGATGAAAAGCCCTTAGTGATGAGGTGTGTCACATAGAAGGATTTCCTGACTATTGTCGCGATGTGGTTATCAAAGGTGAGACCACTGTCCACCTGTGTCCCTAAGTCTCTTATCACACTGTCGGTGTTTAGTGTACTGCCACCTATATGGTAATTCACGGATACATATTTTTTCCCAAAGGGGATAACTATACATTTCTTGGCATTGAGCTTGAGCCCATGGCTCTGGCACCAAGCATCTGTTTCTGTAAGGCCCTTTTGTAGAGTATCCACATCATTTGGGGATTCAATAATGGCTCCCAGTTTGCAGTCATCTGCGAACTTTGTTAGCCAGAGTCCCTTAGTGTTGACCTGTACTTCAGAGAAGTAGATGCCAAACAAGAGCGGTCCCAGGACTGAACCCTGAGGAACTCCACTTGTCTGGGTCTGGATTTGGAGTTGGCTACTTTTACAGTGTGGGTTCTTTCAGTAAGCCAGTTAGCAACTCATTGGGTGATGTAGGGATAAATGCCCAGTTTAGTAAGTTTATCTATGATTCCAGAGTGGGGGATGGTGTCAAAGGCCTTGGCAAGGTCTAGATAGGCTGTGTGGACCAACTTACCCTTGTCCATGGCTCTGGAGACTGATTCGAAGAAGTCAATCAGGTTCAGGAGATAAGATAGGCCCTTCACGACCCCAAACTGGGTGGGGTCCAGTGTTTGAAGGTTGCCAATGTCTTTGTTTATAAGTTCCATGATAATACGCTCCATGGCCTTGCAGATAAGGCTTGTCAGACTGATGGGACGGTAGTTTCCAGGATCCAAGATGGATCCCCCCTTGTGGAGTGGGATAACTGTAGCTATGCGCCACTCAGTGGGCACACAACCTGAGGTGAGGCTATGATTAAACATGACACTTAGGTGAGGTGCCAGTTCATTTTGTAGTTCATGTAGTATACAGCCCGGGATGTCATCTGGTCCCATGGATGCTGTATTCTTAGCTTTGGAGAGTGCTTTTTTTACCTGTGTGGCCATTATTACCGAAATTTGGCAATCTTCCGGTATTGAGATGGGCCATTTAGGGGGTGAAGTTGGCACTGAATCGATCTGCCAGGATACTGGCAATATCCTTGGGATCAGTATATTTAATGCCATTATGTTTTAGCTCAGAGCAGATCTGAGCATTGCCATTTAGATTCTTGACATAGTTACAGAATGCCTTGTGGTTGTCTTTGGAATCTTTGGCAATTTTATTTTCGTAACTAGCTTTGGAGGATTTTATGAGGGATCTCAGTTTCTTACCGAGGCTTGTAAGGGAGTTTTTTGCATCCTGGGATTTTCCTCTTTTCTGCAACAGTTTCTTCCTTTTATTGTAAAGTTTGTTTATGGCAGAGGACCACCAGATTGGCTCCCTTTTTTTGGATGAGAGCACCTTGGTTCTATTTGGGATGGCACGATTCATGCACGAGTGGATGTGCTCGTACAGTGCCTCAGTGTGGGATTCAGCAGTTGAACTTTCAGTTCCCATCTGCATGGGTGTCATGAAGTTTGTCACTTCTGACTTGAGTAGTATGAAGTTAGCTTTGGAGAAGTTTTTTATGGAGGTTTCCTTACTGGGGAGTGGGGGTGGGATCTGGATGTTAAGGGTGATTAGCTTATGGTCAGACCTGACTAACGAGGGAGTGACCATAGGTGTGGAGCATCGATTTCCCATGTTGGTAATGACCAGATCTAGAATACTGAACCCCCTGGTGGGACTATGGATTAATTGATCCAGGGCGTTGGAATTTATGAATTCCAAGAACTGTTGGGCAAAGGTGTTGGTACAGGAGTAGTTTTCCCAGTTAATGGCAGGGTAGTTAAAATCACCCAGTATTAGGGTGTTTGGTTCTATCTTAATATTTTCCAGTATGTTTAGAAAGGTGTAGTGAGAATCTTGGGGTATGGTGGGGGATCTGTAGCAAGCTACAATTTGGATTGCAGTCTTACCTAGTGTTAGTTGCACCTGGAGAATTTCAGACGCATTGTGTTGGGCAACTAGCCTGGTGGAGTGAATATCCTTGTGGAATATTGACACTCCTCCACCTTTAGTGTTTCGGTCCTGGTTTGGTGGCCGAAAAGTGTGGTAAGAGTTGTAGCCTGGTATTGCAGGGGTGCTCTCTGGAGCCTTGAACCAGGTCTCAGTTACTGCACAGATATCGATGTTCTCCATTTTTAGGAGTGCCTCGAGAGAGTGCATTTTGAGGTTTAGACTTCTAGCATTGAGTAGCATTACCTTCAGATTTTGCATGCTTGTACCTGTTACGGTGGTGGTTTTGTCCTTTGAACTTTGCCTAAAAAAGGCACTATAGGGGTTGCAAGAGCCTTAGCCAGTAACCTGAATCCCAGGGGCGACGAGTGCAGACCATCTCTGGCAAAGCATCGTGGTCTGTCAATCATGTCGTCCCAGGCAGACAGATACTGGATCCCCTTTGAATGACACCAGAAGCTTAGCCAATTGTTGAAGTCAATCATTTTGTCCTTATATTGTGGTATCATTCTGGGCGAAGGCAGGATGCTACTCAGGGCTAGGGTCATACCTGCCTGGGCCACATGATCCGAGAGCTCTTCCATGTCTCTTTTCATGTAGCCCAGGGAGGTACGTCTCAAGAAATTTACTCCAACATGGACAATGACAGAGTCATATTTGTACTTGTTGTGGAGAGTGCATGCGTTATGTGGCGGATCCTGGCACCAGACAGGCAGCTGACTGTAATCTTCTCCTTGTTCAACCTAGTGAGAGGGACATCAATGTGCTGGACTATAAAGTCACCTATGACTAATGTGTTAGGTGCATTGTCTTGCCTTAGGGGCTGCTGCTGGGTGGCACACTGGTGTTGTGAACTATGTGACACTTTGGTTGTGATTGGTGTTTGTTTGCGTTTCAGCTTTAGAGGTCCTTGTTGCTTGGGCAGGTTACAGTTAAGGGCCTCTGCATATGTGGATTTATTGTTGCTATGTGTGGGTGTTGGTGGTGTGGGTTTAGAAGAGCTATGTGTTGGTTTAGAAGGGCTATGTGTTGCTTGAAATGTAGTGTGGGTGTTAACCTTCTCCTCTTGACTGTCTAGCACAATCTTGGGTGGACAGAGCTTTGCTTCCATTTTGGCTATGTAAGTGCATCTCTCACAGGTTGTAGTGTTGGGTGGTAGGAGGAGAGGGTTGTCTGTATACATGAGGCAATTGCTGCATTGCCCCAATATGCCCAGATTCACCAGGTGGACAGGAGAAATCACCGGAAGCTGACCCTTGGACATGCCTGGTTTGGTGTTTTTTTTTTGTAAAGTACAGGAGCTGTTTTCCCTTAACTTAGCAAGGTACTTTGCAATTATAGGCTGTTTAGTGCCTACTATTAATTTCTCCTTATTAACACGGAGAGTTGAGTGCTTGTATCAGTTTAAGGCTTCCTAGTGCTTTCCAGCAGGTATTAGAGAAAGTGCTAGTCACAGGGATGCTTAAAGGTAAGATGAAAAAAATGCACACTGCAGTGTGCACTAGAGAAGTTAGATGTGAAAGTAGGTAACTTAAGTTTTACCTGTTTAATAAGTTAAGGTTTAGTGGAGAGTTACTATTTTTAAAACAGCAAGATGGATTGAAAGTGGTGGTCACTTTTGTATTCTGGTACTATGGAATACAGTAGAATGGCCAATAAATTTAAATTATAGGTTCATAGGTTCATAGGTTTATACTAGGCTATCTGCCCTAAGGCATTTATAAGCCTAGCCCAAATTTTTGTGGCTTAAGCCACCCCTTATATGAAAAAATACTGTGCCCATTAGTTTGTTGTGCCTCTGTCCAGCAGTGACACAGAGATGATTCCCGGGGTAAACCTACGATCTCCCATCCACAGGTCTAGATTTCTCTTGAACACAGTCAGCGAGGTGCTCTGCCTCACATGGACCGGGATTTTATTCCACAGCATAGGGAGTCTCTGAGTGATAAATCTATCCCTCCAGCACGTCCTATTTATATCCGTGCTAAGGTTTAAGTCGCTTGCTCTAGAGGTTTTGGTGGATTTGGATTTTTTGAGGTGGAGCATGTCCATTAATTCCGGGTTGGACATGGCCTTGTACGTCAGGCACATGTCACCTCTGAGCAGACGGTATGTGACTGAATAGAGCTGGAGTTTCTTCAATCTGGCAGCATATGACAGATTTTGGAGTCCCTTTATCCTTTTGGTGTGGAACATTTGGGGTCTCTCCAATTGCTGCAGATGTCGGGTGAGATACATCCCTAATGGGGCATTGTACTCGATCATTGGTCTGATAAGTGAAGAGTACAGGGAACAATAACCTCACTAGATCTGGATGTGAATGCCTTCATGATCAGGTGGGCAATGTAGAAGGTCTTTCTAACCACTTTAGCAATGTGAGTGTCAAAAGAAAGGCCACTGTCAACCTGGGTCCCCAGGTCCCTGATAACCTCTTCTGTGCTTAGTGGATTGCCACCTATATGGTAGCTTGGGGTTACCTTGTTTTTCCCGGGGTATGACTATACATTTTTGGCGTTTAACTTCAGGCCATGGCTCTGGCACCAGCTATCTGTTTCGTGAGTCCCTTCTGAAGGATATCCGTGTCGATGCACTTTCCACTATGGCCCAGTTTGCAGTCGTCTGCAAACTTTGTCAGCCAAAGTCCTCCTATGTTGGCCTGTACTTCTGAGAAGTAGATGCCAAACAATAGGGGCCAAGGACCGAGCCCTGTGGGACACCACTTGTGACCGGCTTGGAGTCTGACACAGCGCCAGCAACTCTAACCCTGTGGGTTCTGTCCTTAAGCCAGTTTGCAACCCATCTTGTGACATATGGGTTTACATTTAAGCTGGTAAGTTTTTCTACAATACCCGAGTGGGGTATTGTGTCGAAAGCCTTTGCAAGGTCAAGGTAGGCTGTATGGACTGCCTTTCCCTCATCAATGGCCTTGGTGACTGTTTCGAAGAAGTCGACCAAGTTCAAAAGGCATGATCTTCCCTTGACAAAGCCAAACTGGGTCGGGTCCAATGTCTGCAAGTCCCCTATATCTTTGTTTATGAGCTCTATTATGATCCTCTCCATAGCTTTGCAGACTAGACTTGTTAAGCTTATGGGGCGGTAACTACCAGGGTCCGTAGAGGCGCCGCCTTTGTGGAGTGGGACAACAGTTGCCGTACGCCACTCCTTGGGCACGTATCCTGTGGTAAGGCTGAGATTAAACAGCTGCCTTATGTGCGGGTTTAATTCCTCATTTAGCTCGTGTAGCACACAGCCGGGGACACCATCCGGTCCCATTGATGCTGTGTTTTTATTTGTTGAAGGGGAGGGATTTCAAAAATGATGATTTTGTGATTACTCACACAAGCCAGTGAAAGTAGAGAGGA
>NC_056737.1:984118989-984158989 GCF_019279795.1 Protopterus annectens | reverse complement strand
AAAAAACTACATAAGCTGCTATTCACCAGGATAACTGCCTCTCTACACTCTACCTTATCCTATACTCTGTCCTCTTACTTTATCCCCTCCATCTCTAAACTCTGCGGACTCATAACATCTTTTACACAGTTTGTTGGACACAGATTCACTGAATATACCCCCATACTGTACACATACTTCTAATGGTAATTTAGCTCCCTGTCATTATTTCTCTGTTTATATCCATGCTTGCTGGCTCTAAATTTATATTGCATTCTGGCATTGTATTTTCGTATGTTCTACAAGTCCATAATGGATTGTCCGTCCACTTTAGACTCCATTTACTTGTGTATACTGTTGTATGCACTCTCGTCTGACTACATTATTATAAATTAATATTATTATTGTAAGTTTTTGCTTGTGGAGCTTTTCTTCCCAGGCCTCCACTGAAAAAGGGCTTCTGGCCCAGTCAGACACTACCCGGTTAACAAATAAAATAAATAAATAAAAATAAGACACAAGCCTACCAAACAGTGTCTGCATGTAAGCTAAAAGTTAGAAATATACATTAAAAGGAACACTCATGTATAAAAGATGGGAGTAATATCCTTCTATTCCAATGGTTACTATGTCTATATTATCATAAAATGTAAACAGCCTTACAGGTACAGACAAAAAGCAGAGAGTATTACATTATATTAAGTGAATAGTGCAAATATAGGACTGTCGCGAGACACACACCTGGATAGAATGAGCAAGTGAATTTGCTAGAAGGATTTCAGGGTGATATGAAATAGAATATCAGTGACAGGGGAAGACTAGAGTAATAATATCAACTACTAAAGGGACTCACTGTCTGAAGAGTGGAAAAGACAAGAATGGTTAACATTTGTAGTAGTAAGGAGTTACTGGCAGAGAAGGAGAATTATGCTGGCACGTATTTATATCCAACCTAAAACTTCGATTTTAGATCTTAAAAGAATTTGGGGAGAAAAATAAGCTTTCAGCAGTGAATTATATTTATGGGTGGGGAGTGTAACCTGGTTGGCAACAGTGAGGCTAACAGGGGAAATATGACAAAGGACTTTAATATTTCTTAATGCATATATGAGAATATTTGGTATGGAATATATGAATTCAATAGTAGGAAATCAGACAGAATTTACATATTATTCTTCAAGGTACAATAACTGGACTGGATCAGACAGCAATTGTATTTCTTAGCAGCACTTGTAGTTAACTGAAACTGTTGACATACCTGCAATAACTACCTCAGATCACGAACCAATAAAAACTAACACACAGACACAGGAATTAAAAATGGAGCACTGGTGATTTCCTACTAGTCTGTTACAAAGTGGAGTTTAAGGATTAGGTAGTAAAAATTACAGAAAACAGAAATTTCTTCTGAAGGGATGGCTGGTAAGTAAGACAAAATGAGAATGATCATCACGGACCTCATAAATAAAGATATTGGGGACCTACAGACACTGGATCCTACCCAGTTCGGCTTTAAGGGCAGATCCTGCCTCTTAAAACTGGTTGATTTCTTTGAAACAGTCACCAAGGCCATTGACGAGGGGAAGGTGGTCCACACAGCCTACCTGGACCTCGCAAAAGCCTTCGATACAATACCCCACTCAGGCATTATAGATAAGCTCACCAGCTTAAATATAAACCCCTATGTCAGTAGATGGATTGCAAACTGGCTCAAGGACAGAACCCACATGGTTAGAATTGCTGGAGCCATGTCAGACTCCAAACCAGTTACAAGTGGTGTCCCACAAGGCTCAGTCCTGGGACCTCTCTTGTTCGGTATATATTTCTCGGAGGTGCAGGCCAACACGGAAGGACTGTGGCTGACCAAGTTCGCAGACAACTGCAAACTGGGCACCATAATAGACACTCCAGTCGACACAAGCATCCTCCAAAAGAGTCTCATAAAAACAGACAACTGGTGCCAGAGCCATGGCCTCAAGCTAAATGCCAAAAAGTGTATAGTCATCCCCTTTGGCAAAAACAAAGTGCCCACAAATTACCACATAGGTGGTAATCCATTAAGTACAGAAGAAGTAATTAGGGACCTGGGGACCCAAGTTGATAGCAATCTCTCATTTGACAACCACGTGGCCAAAGTGGTTAGAAAAACATTTTATATAGCCCACCTAATCATGAAGGGATTCACATCTAGATCAGGGGAGGTCATCGTGCCTCTTTACTCATCCCTCATCAGGCCCATAATTGAGTATAATGCCCCTTTTGGGATGTACCTTACCAGACACCTGCAGCAACTGGAAAGACCCCAAAAGTACCTCACCAAGAGGATCAAAGGGCTCAAACAGATGCCATATGCTGCCCGGTTAAAGAAACTCCAGCTCTACTCAGTGGCATACCGCCTGTTCAGAGGCGATCTGTGCCTGACGTATAAAGCCATGTCCAACCGAATTACTGGACATGCTGCACCTCAGAAAATCCAAATCCCATCGAGCCACGTGCTCAAGAGACTTGAACCTCAGCACTGAAATAAATAGGACATGCTGGAGGGACAGATTCATAACCCAGAGGCTCCCTTCACTCTGGAATAAAATCCCAGTCCAGGTTAGGCAGAGTCCCTCATTGACTCTCTTCAAGAGGAATCTTGATGAGTGGATGAGAGATCGTAGGTTTACCCCGGGTATCACTTCTGTGTCACTGTTAGACAGAGGCACAGTATACTAACCTCGAAAAAGGGCATAGCAAAATAAATTTAAAATGGGTGGCGAAAGCCAAACACATTCTGGCTAGGCTTATAAATGCCCTAGGGCAGATAACCTAGTATGAACCTATGAAGTTTAAAAACATGGTTGAAATAAAACAGAAACAAAGAATGTGGAAACCAAGAAAAGGCACACATGGAAATATTTATGGAAAACTTAATTGTGTCAAAATTAGCGAAAGATGATGCACATTCAAACATGGGAGTCTCCAGGAGCACACACCATTCATGTGGGAGTCCGGATGTTGGAAGGGAAGAAACTAATAACATTTTGCTTAACAATACATTTTCTTGAGAGAAAGCTGTGGTGGTTGTATTACTTAAGGGTAAAGACTCTTCAGATCCAACTTCATACAGGCCCATTTCAATGTCAAACCATAACTACAAAGTGTTTGTGTCTAGACTAGCTAATAGCAGGTCAAGATGTTGCCAAAGTTGGCAGATAGGACTCAGAGGATTTACATCTGATCCAACAGAACTTAAAAAGAAGAAACTAAGCAGTACTACCTAATGTCGACGTCTTCCGTTTGCTTTAGCCACATAAATATTTGCTTTAGCCATATAAATATTAGGTTCATGGAATAAAGAATGGAAATAACTGTGAATCCAAGATAATGCTCTTTGTGGATAATATGACATTATCTCTAACTGACCTAGTGTTTATTTAAATGAAGTTTTATCTACCTTACAGAACTTTGGATCAATTCCTAATTTAACTTTTAATAATCATAAATCTGTTTTTTTATTCTTAATAAACAAGTCAATAAAGTCCCATGATTGTATTATCATCAAAAAGACTTCTAAAGAAATGAGGTATCCAAATAATAAAATGATTTTCAATATTATTTCTAAACTGATTGAATCTCAGAACAGATTATGACAATCATTTGAGGACAGACTTCATATAATCAGAACAGATTATGACAATCATTTGATGACAGACTTCATATAATAAAAATTGTAATTCTTCCTAAATGTTATACATTATCCAGGAAACTTTCCATCTTCCAGATAGATCTTTGTCTCAAATTATTAAAAAAAATGTTGTTAACCTTTTTATGGCACCATGAATGGTCTATTCTAACCATATCAAGGCATGGGAAATGTGGTAAAAAAATTGCCCGATATACAGACCTATGTGAAAGCTGCTTTGGGTAAGATAATAATACACTGGATCGACAATAATTCTCTACTAATTGGAAAACACTACATACAAAACTTTTTAATGACAAAAAGATGAAGATGCCCAACACTTTTTAGAATGATCAGATAATCATGTATAGCTAATTCTATGTAATTATTTCCAATACAATATATTTGCTCCAACACAATCTAAATATGCTAATTCAGTTCTAAAAAAAAAACAAACTGATCTAAAACTTTGTTTCAACTCAATGATTCCTTTTTTTCACTTCCAAATGTTTACTGGAAGGAGTTTATAACCGAAAAGCTTAAAATGGAATAAGGGAGGCAAACATTTTTGGGATCGTTTTACGGTTTTAATAATGGTTCAATAAAATCTGATGAAGAAATAATAAAAAAAAAAGAGTTTGACCTATAATCAGTATACTAGTTATTAATTGAATGAATCTCTAATTATGCTCAGGAAAACTTTCATGAATGTTATCAGAAAACAAAAATCCCAAAACTAAATTGACTACCTTTGTGTAATAATATACAAGGATTATAATCTCTCTACAATCATCTCAGACTTTATTTATAAACCTTAAAACCTTCTTTATCAACACATTTTGGAATTTCATTTTAATGGAATAAAAACAGAAATATCACAATCTAACAAGGGTGCCTCCTTATCTCAGTAAAAGAAGATTTTCATTTGGAAGTGTTTACATAGAACCTTTTACACTCCTGACAAATCGGCAAAAACAGCTAAAAGGCTAAAAATAAATGTTGGAGATGCAACCAGGATTCTGCAGCCAACTGGCAACATATTATTTTTTACTGTGCATTTTTAATAATAGAACAATGGAACTAACCTTCGCCTGATACGACCATTAAGTCACTTATTTAATGCACTACCTAATACTTTCAGAAAATATAAAATGTTAATTTTCTTCAGCTGTCTTTTTGTCTACTTGTAAGCATTACTGTAGTTTGACTCCAACATGACATACATATAGTGTACATAGTTTTGTTTTATTCTTCAAATTTGTTGGAAAAGTCTGTAATATATTGTTTATATTTTATGTTTTGAAATTAGCAATAAAATTGTTAGACATAGATCAATGTGATTCTGTAGATGGGAGGCAAAGATTTGGCAACATTAACATCCCAATGATGAAGCACTGGAATCGGAGTACAAAAAAATGCTGCTATCGTTGGGATCTTCATACAGAGAAAGCATTTGACAGTCAGCTGGGATTTTATGAGTAGAGCAATGGTAACATTCGCATTGCCTGATAATAGGACTAATTAGGAGGATATATAATGAGTCAGAGGCACAAATTAAGATGGGAGGGCTCCTCTTCAACGAGCGGTATTTGAACAGAGAAACCAGGAAGAGGTATCATCATTGTTACTTGTTTCATATTTAAAGTCAATGACAAAGAAAACAAGGGACTCAAAAATTCAACGCATCTACAATGGTAATTAACAAACATTAACTTTATATACAGATAATAGTATTTTGTACTTGATAAATCCAGAAAAAAAAAACGTTAGTGCTGTGGGAAATTTTGGGGACAGTATCAAGTCTTTTCAAGATATACAAAGCCTACAAGGGATGGAGAAAGGGGATTTTGCCAGTAGTGATGAGTGCAAGCAGAGATTTATTTATTTACATTTGTTTACTGGGAAATTCCAACTGGACACAGGTCCTTTTCCAGTGGAGGCCCGGGAAGAAAAGCTCCACATAACAATAAATGAGCAGCAGAGTACATGAAGAACAATTGAATATACATACAATAGCAAATAATACATACTGCAGCAAACATTAGCTATACATACAATATGAAGCATAGTAATGAACAGATATACCACTATCTAGCTAGAGGCTAGGAATAAAGGTAGGGTGTATATACAGATAGTACTAAGCTCAAACGGATACTGTTCTAAACTTGTATACCTAAGTCTTACATACAAATATTGCACTAAACTCAAGCAGATGCTCCACACGAAGGTGGAACAAGCTAGAAGGGTTAATGGGATGGAAGGAGAAGATAGAGGAGTAAAGAGGAGACTGAGTGAGTAGTATACGTGGTAGTGACAGAAAGCTATGTGTAAGTCAGTTGGATATGTATCTGGAGTTGAGATGAAGTGAGGCAGTTAAGCATGTTATAACAGGTCTGAGAGATTGAGCGAGGAGGGAAGGGGAAGGAAAAGGCTGAGCCAGAGCCTGCAGAGGAAGGAATGCAATGATCAGACGGTGTGAGGCAGGGTGGCTAGGGGAGGGGAGAAGAAGGGGAGGTAAAAGGAGGGTTACTAGTCAGGATTGGTGCATGGGCATAACCAGAGACTTTTAAGTGAGTTTTTAGTGCAGTCTTGAAGTGATTGCAAGAAGGTAGTGTGGTTATGGGGGGTATTGTTCCATAATCTAGATATGACACAGGAGAATAGTGCTTCTCCCGCTGAGTTCTTGGATTTGGTCACTAGAAGTAGATTTTTGCTGCTGGAGTGTAGAGGTCTAGTGGAGCAGTAGGGCTGGAGAAGGTTTTGAAGGGATGGGACTTTAAGAGGATGGTTTACTAACTTGTGTGGAAGGGAAAGTTGATTCAGGTGAAGAAGTTGAGGGAGCTCAACCCAGTCAAGTTCTCTAAGTGAGATACAGTGGTGGCTGTGATAGGATGCACCAGTGGTAAACTTAGCAATTTTATTGTAGCAAACCTTAAGCTCGTTTAGGTCTGTGTGTCTAAGGTAGGTAAGTATAGGAGAAGCAGAGAGTAAAGTGGAGATTAGGTGGGAATTGGCAGCAGAAATTCTGTCTGTCTTGGTGAGGAATTGTTTGTTTCTGTGCAATGCACCTAGTTTTTTGTGAACCTTTTCTATGGTAAGAAAAATGTGAGTGTCACATCTGAGATTGTTATCAATCTCAACCCCAAGTAGTTTGATGTGCTCTGTTGGGGAGATGACGGTATTGTCTTTGGCTAGAATATTAAAGTGGGGGATAACTGGGTTAGATTTAGTGGTGTGGAAGATGAGGAGTTTAATCTTGCTCGGGTTGAGTAATAACTGGTCATTAATTTTTCTACAGATGAAAAGGCTTCCTGTGTGATGTTGTGAAGTCCGGGTATAGTTGGGGCTGAGCAGATGAGGGTGGAGTCGTCTGCATACTGTATAAGAGAAGCGTGCTTGGTGGCTGAGAATAGATCATTGGTGAAGAGTGAGAACAGTAGGGGACCAAGGATGGAGCATTGGGGAACAATAACCCTAAGATAAAACAATGAGATTATGTCAGGACGAAGTTTGGGCTCCATGTTAGAGAATGCCCTCCCTAACAGGGACCAAAAGTGTAGCCAAAGCAAAAGGGATAAAGAAGTGTAAGTGAAAGATCAGCTGTGGCAGAGTTTTTAGCAGAGTATAGAAATTTCTGTTAAAATGGATAATTAATAGGGCATACGAAATACTGCATGATCTAAAAACACAACAGGAAGTTTGAAAAGAAAACAAATGCAATTGTAAGGAACAATGAGAGGATATGTGTGTGTGGCTCCCAAGCATGTTACAGAGTCCAGAAAGTTTAGGATTTTAGCTTGAAAGTGTTTGCATAGCTATTTTATACCTCAAGTGGACTTCAGATTATTTTTTAAAGTAGATAGCAAATGTTGGCGGTGTGACTAATGGCTGTGTGGCTGGTAATTGGAAACATGATTTTTAATACTACTTTGTCAATGTTGTGACAGGAAATGTTTGTAACAAAGGAAATTATTTTTTGGAACTGAGATACAGAATCTCAACGGCCCAGACATAAGGCCTAACCAAGTTTAATGCTATACAGTGCCAAAAAATTAGCAATTACCAGAAGATAGAAATCAAAATCTAAACAGACTATAATTAAAGTACTGAAAACTGAAGAGGAGACAAAACAACTGGAAGCTGAATCTTTAAAAAAGGGAAGGAGCAAGGGGTATAGAAATAGATGGAATTTGTGGAAACAATACAAGCAGAATAATGAAGGGTGATGTTTAAGGGAAGGCAGGAATTGAGTAACTTATGTAATTCGGAGTGAATGTTGATTATTAAAAAGAAAACATTTATGAGTAATGAATGAAAATAATAACAAATATTACCATAATTTCTCTTTTTTATTGTTTGTGAGCCGATGTCATTGTTTAAAACGTATATGTTCCTGTAAGACAAAATTTAAAAGTCAGCCTTCAATCATTACCTTATGTATACTAGCCAGAACTCTCCTCTTCAACTCTACCCCCTCTGACTTGGTCCCAGACAATTGGGCATTTCTACATCAAATTCCTCTTTCTCATCCTCTTTGTATTTCAAGTAAGCAACATCTTTTGCAGTGTTTTGTGTGTTCAATTTTCTATGTTACTCCACTAAGCCAATGCAGCACAATAAGCTCTACTCTGTAACTGCACATGGAGCTGTGCTCTACAAGTAAAGAAGGTATACATACTAGCACAGCCAAATGATATACGCAGACCATTTCATGCATTAACGTAACACAACTGATTCAGTGATTAGCATCTCTACCTCATATAGAGCCAGGGTTCATGGTTTCAGTCTTAACTTCCTCTGTTTTTATCCATCTGTTTACTGGGTAATCCTGCTGGATACAAGTAGTCCTTTTTAGGGTGACCTGGAAGCACTGACTGGACAGGTGACTTGCTTAGAGTCATACAGAAGCCAAACAGAGATGGAACGAATCAAACTCTAGGCTCTTGTCTACAGAGAGCACCTCATTCTATATTACTATACTGGCACTTTGTGTATGCATGGATTCTTCTCTAGGTAATCAATTTTCCTCTCACTGCTGCTAGTTAACTTGTTACCCCAAATGTCCAGAAATCTTGCATTTATCCTTGATCCTAGCCATGGTTGAAAAGTGTATGCTTTCTTGTATGGATTCTTCTCTAGATAATCAATTTTCCTCTCACTGCTGCTAGTTAACTTGTTACCCCAAATGTCCATGAATCTTGCATTTATCCTTGATCCTAGCCATGGTTGAAAAGTGTATGCTTTCTTGTATTTTGTATTATTTTATAGCCTTCTAATATGTATGTTCTGATTTCTTTTCTTTACACTGTGTTTTACTTGTATTCTGCTTTTGATTGCATATTAAAACTAGGAAAGAGACCACAGCTGTGCCTCTTATTTATCATGCAAAAATTAGAACAGGTCAATTAAGGACTCACACAGAAGACAGGACAGGTCAATTAAGGTTTATCTGTGAACCGAGGGTGGAGCTAGGAACTAAACCTTCTATTTAAGGGGTAAAATAAAACATTTCAGAGCTTTACTGGAAAAAGCTCACTCAGATTCTGCTGCAACATGCTGTGAGGGGAAAGGTTAGTTTGCTTTTGTTTTATTGTATTTTATATAACTTTATTCCCTTCTTCCATTTTGTGTGTTATAATTTGTTTTCTTTACACTGTGTTTTACTTGAATTCTGCTTTTAATTGAATATTAACACTAGGAAAGAGACCACAGCTGTGTCTCTTGTGAGTCGCACAGAAATTTTTCTCACCCTCCCATCCTGATGCTAAACTCACTGTCTTTCTAGTTGCCTACCGCTCATGTTAATTTGACAACATATCTCCTTCCTTCTTTCCTTTCACTGGCTGTTGTGAGTATGCACAAAATTATCATTTTGTGAAATCACTCCCCTTCAACTAATTAAATTTATTGGCCATCCCACTGTATTCAACAGAACTAAAATGCAAAGTGCCCACCTCCTTTCAATCTATCTTTTCCTTTTAAAATTAGTGGCATTCCACTTAGACAGCTAAAGCTTAAAGGTACCCCTCTGTCATATACAACTGCTTAATGCACACTGCAGTGCTTAGGATATTAACCGTTTTCCATCTGATCTTTAAAATCTGCAACATTTATTGCAGGACCACCAATTATTGCAGAGTCCACATTCTGCCTCTCAGTAGTCATCTTACGTTTAGAACTTCTGTTTTCTCCTCGTGAGAGAAGGAGCACATGGACATTATTTTCTGGAGACTGCTGATCGCCAGAAAACCTAATAACTGCTTCATAGGTGACAGCTTGGAATTTGTGCTTATATTCTACTCTTGGTGACAGATGGAGCAGAGTGGATTGATTCCTGACTGTTTCTGGTTGGACAGTGAGTGTCTGTGCTTGATGCTCCTGATTGGCCTGGTTGGTATTCAAGGCATCTACCATGAAAAGGTTACAACAAGTTTACATACCCTTGCATTATCTGGGACAAGACTGTGGATCACGGAATAGGCTGTGGCCCGCTTCTCATCTTGGGATTGGTGCTAATGTTTTGCTTCTAGTGAGACAAGAAGCAAAGGTGTATTGTATCCCAGCAAAGGGAAGCTGTGGTGAGACCTGCACTAGTAGTAGCCAGGCAGTAGCCATTCACACGACCCCTCCCCCCCATTTTCATCATTCTTGAGAAGCTAAGTCTTTGTTTTCAGTAAGTACTGCTTGATTTCTAACTTCAGAATATCTCTAAATACTTCATACTTAAAATTGCTCATTAGTTTCCCCTCAAGTATTTGGCAAGTAAACACAGACACCCTGAGTAACATTTTTCCTGGAAAAGCACAATTGAAATTTCACCAATACCTAGTTGCACATAGGACACCTAGTTTGCAGTGACAAGCACTGTTCCCAGAGTTGCAAACCGGATACTCCTGACAGTGCTTTATATTCTTACGCCAATTGTCTAGTCAATAAAAAGGGTCTGTTGACATGGATGTGAAATGTCCCACTATCTCCATTACCAGCTTGGTGGATGTGGGCATCCTGAGGCAATGTAGACATTTTCTCATGTTTACTTACAAGTTAATTGTCAAACAAACTATGATATGTGAGAGATGTATTTACACAATGTCACAGGAGCCAAAGCTTTCACATAAAAGTACTCTTAATGTCAATAAGGTTGTCAGTAGTACACATACTGTACCCATCACACGTGATTCAAATCAGACATATAGACCCACATATGCTGAGGCACTTAAATGTAACCTTCCTAAACCTCAAAGACCTCCAAGATGAAGTATACATAGCAAATACTCTCAGCAGCCCCGAATGCACTCTTTCAAAACAGCACCCACATTAACACATACAGTCACGGCTCATAGAACCTCTACTTCTAAGCCTATAAGGCAAGCCACCATACAATCCAACTTTCTGGTTATTGGATACTCCATAATGAGACACACTGATGTCCCTCTCACCAGGCTGAGTAAAGAGAAAGTCACGGTCAGTTGCTTATCAGGGGCTATGATCTGCCCCATTACGCATGCACTCAGGTCATTGGACCATAGGTACCAGTATCACTCAGTCATAGTCTATGTGGGTACGCTTGAGACGTACCTCCCTAGACTACATGAAGAGAGACATCATGGAGCTCTCAGAATATGTGTCAAAGGCTGGTATGAGCCTAGCATTGAGCAGTACTTTACCATCTCCAACGATTTATTTATTTATTTATTTAAATTTGTTGACCAGGAGTGTCCGACTGGACGTAGGTCCATTTTCAGCGGAGGCCAGGGGAGAAAAGCTCCACAGTTAAAATAAACAGACAGTATTTACACTGGATTACATAGTGATTAACAATTTACATAGCAATTACTTACAATATATTTACAGATGAAGAACATAGTACATCAGTAGACAACTAGAATCTTTATCTGTGAAGTGCATACCAGACATTAACAAATGTTACAAGAAGAAGTTTGTGCTGTATAATAAGTACTGGCTTATGAGCATCTGAGCTTGCTATAATCAAGGTAGTTAGTGGAGTGGAAAGAAAGGTAGTGGTTGGATGGGGTGGATGATATTAGAGTGGGAGTTGCAAGGGTATAGCCAGCATGTTTTTAGTTGCACTTTTAGTAAAGTTTTGAAATGGGTGCATGATGGTATGGAGGTAATTGTGGGTGGGAGTGAGTTCCATAATTTGACTATGGCGCAAGAGAATAGTGCTTCACCAGCAGAGTTATTGGCTTTAGTGATCTGCAAGTGATTTTTGCTGCTGGATCTTAGTGGTCTGGCGGTGCGATAGGGTTTGAGTAGATTCTGGAGGGATGGGACATTTAGTGGATGGTTTACTAGTTTGTGGGCGAGTGAGAGTTGATGCCACTGAAGGAGGTGAGGGAGTTCAAGCCAGCAAGTGAGAGACAGTGGTGACTACGGTAGGATGCCCCTGTGGCGAATTTGGCGATTTTGTTGTAGCAGATCTCTAGCTTGTTTAGATCACATTGCCTTAGGTTGGTATATATTGGAGAGGCATAAAGTAGGGTCGAGATAAGGTGGGAATTTGCTATTGAAATCTTTGCTGCTTTGGTGTGAAATTGCTTATTTCTGTATAACGCTCCTAGTTTTTTGTGGACTTTTTTTATAGTCATGGCTATGTGAATGTCAAATTTGAGTTTATTGTCTATTTCCACTCCTAGCAATTTGGTGTGTTCAGTTGGGTATATAGTGGTGTTGTCTTTTGCCGTGATGTTAAAGTGAGAGTTGTTTTGAGTATGTTTGGTGGGTTGGAAGATGAGTAGTTTAGTTTTGTTTGGGTTGAGTATTAATCGGGCATCGGATAACCATGTTTCAACAGAGGAAAAGGCTTCCTGTGTGACTTTTTGCAGTTTTGGTAGGGACTGGGCTGAGCAGATGATGGTCGAGTCATCTGTGTATTGTATGAGTGTGCCATGTTTGGTGGCAGAGGCTAGATTATTGGTGTAAACAGAGAAGAGTAGGGGTCCAAGGATGGATCCTTGGGGAACTCCTATGGAGACAGGTAGTTGGGGAGATATGTCATTCTGCCATACAACAGATTGTTGGCGGTCAGACAGGTAACTCTGAAACCAGTTGGTGACCGATTGTGAGAAGGATAGGTTATTGAGGACAGAGATAAGTTGTTTGTGTGGGACAATGTCAAATGCTTTAGATAGGTCTAGGAAAGTAGCAGAGGAGAGACGGACATTGTTTTTATGCTGAAGGATAGTGTTAGTAAAGGAGAGTAAGACAGTGGTGGTGCTATGGTAATGATGATGCCACAATATGAACAAAAGATGAATGACTTTAATAATTGGCTTACTTTCTGGCGTCATTCTAAGGGGGTGCAGTTTTTGTCAGCATGGAAGGAGATAGTCAACAGATCGCACTGCTTTGCTAGGGATGATCTGCACCTGTCCCCTCTAGGCATGAGCTAAAACATTGTCTTCCCCCATAGTGCCCTTTTTAGGCAATGCCAGGTACTTCTGACATAGCAAATCAAATCCAAGAATATATAACGGTAGTATTGCTAAACACTAGAAGTCTATAAACAAAAAACTTCACTCCCTACAAACTCTCCTCACCCTAGGGGATGCTGACATCTGTGCGGTCACTGAGATGTGGTTTAAAGCTGCAGAGGGCACACCAACAGTGCAAAGTTATAATGCCTTCCACACATTTAGACCAGTTAACTATACAGGCATGGACTAAGGGTGGAGGTGTCTCAATTTACATCAAAAATAAACACACCTCAAGGCTGGTCAAACAGGACAATGCACTTGACCTAATCCATGTTCAAATCACTGTAGACAAAATCCAATACCACTTCCTTGCAAGCTATAGGTCCCCCTCTATGACCCAAGAAACCCATACCATGTATTTAAACATATTGGAAACACTCATCATCCAACCCAATACCACATTCATGGGCGACTTTAATTTCCCCATTACTAACTGGGAATCCTGTATGACAAAAAATGTACAGGCACAGAGATTCCTAGATTTTATAAACACAAACTCTCTGGACCAGATTGCCAATACACCAACCAGGGGTGCAACCATACTGGTTCTGGTCATCACTAATATGGGAGAGTGCTGCACACCCCCTAGTGTAATGTACTCTCTGGTAAGGTCAGACCACAAAATGGTCTCCTTTGAAGTAAAATTAAAACCTGGAACACCTACTTGCCCTGGAATATTCAGGACTACTCTTAAGGCTAATTTCCAGCTATTGAGTGATAACCTGGAAAAACAAACCCTGCAAACACTGCTGCGTATGCAGAACTGTTCACAGAAACCTTATACAAGCATGTAAATAGCTGCACAGAAGCAGCTGTACCCACCTGGACAAAGTACAGAACTAACTTTCCACCCTTGCTTCCACTCTTCTTTTTAAAACACATCTTAAAGAATATCTTAAAACTCACTGGCTTTGTCCCTGCTCTAACCCGGACTGATATCTCACTCCCCTTCTTGCTCTCTCTGTACTTCTCTACTCCACTGTTCTATGTCGCCCATCTGTAATTAATAATTTCCTTCATAGTACTGGAAAAAAATAATTTCTGTTTTTGCTCTCTGTACTTGATCTTAGCTTAAACCTACTAAATGACTCTGTACAATTTTGTTCTGCCCAATGCAGCCAATGCACTGTAATTCACTTGACTATTACTATATATTGTATTCTTTGTCACTGATGATGCTTGGAGCTTTTCTCCTCAGGCCTCTACTGAAAATGGACATATATCCAGTTAGACTAGCCCTGTCAACAAATGTAAAATAAATAATAAAATAACTCAAAAAAACGATCCGGTGGAATCACAAAATCAATAGGCTGTATAACGAAGAAAGAAAATTATGGCCAAAATTAGGAGGTGCAGCACCCAGCAGGATAAAAGCACTCTCATCAAACTAAATAAACACCTCAGAAGACAAAGTCTACCAAAGCCAAATTTGAGGTAAATTTGGCCTCCCGGTCCAAGGACAACCACAAGGAGTTTTTTTTATGTCACAGGTTTATAGGCTAGTACTAAGCTAACTGCCCTTGTGAGCCACTGTAAGCCTAGCCAATTATCCCTTGTGAGACTCAAACCCTGCACCTTGTGTTTGTAAAGCAAACACCTTAACCATTAGGCCACCCTCCCAATTGCAAACTCAAAGGCAATACACAACTGTGTGCAGAGCTCACTGTAAATGGAGCCACCTACACCAAGCAAGATGATATAACAAACTTAATTGGCAATAAATTCAGCTCCAACTTTACCCCTCCCTCCCCCTCAACCTTACATCAGGAAATACCATCAAATTTAACTCACCCAGCTATCACTAGGGAACAGGTCCTTAATGCTCTCTCAAAAACCAAGAACACTGCATCAATGGGCCCAGACAATATCCCAGGATGCATTTTAAATAGCATGAAACATGACCCAACAGGCCTTCTGGAAGCCTCCAAACAGGTTTCATGCCTTGTGAATCGAGAGCAGCAGCAGTCATCTCTCTGCACAAAGGTGGGCAATCTGCAGACCCAAAAGTCTCACTAGTCTT
This sequence comes from Protopterus annectens, assembly GCF_019279795.1. Classification (NCBI taxonomy): domain Eukaryota; kingdom Metazoa; phylum Chordata; order Ceratodontiformes; family Protopteridae; genus Protopterus; species Protopterus annectens. The sequence goes on along the minus strand of NC_056737.1, from coordinate 984,143,826 downwards.
ATATACATAGCTATGAAAGAGTTATCAAGGAAATTATCAACAATGATAAAGTAAACCTCCAGACACTGGACCCAGCCCGGTTTAATTTTATCAAGAGCAGGTCATGCCTACTCAACCTGGTGGACTTCTTTGAGACGATCACCAAAGCAATGGATGGGGGCAAAATGGTTCACACTGCCTACTTAGACCTGGGGAAGGCATCTGACACAATACCCCATTCAGACATTGTTGACAAACTCAAGAGGTTAGGTACAAACCCATGTGTCACCCAGTGGATAACCAACTAGCTCACAGACAGGACCCAGGAAGTTAAAATTGGGGAGACCACCTCTACAAAGAAGCCAGTCACAAATGGAGTCCCTCAGGGATCAGTCCTTGCATCACTCCTTTTTGGCATTTACTTCTCTGAAATCAAGGCCAATGTCAATGGTTTCTGGCTGACTATATTTGCAGAGAATTGCAAATTAGGAGCTGTCATTGAATCCCACACAGACACAAATGTTCTCCAGGAAGGGCCGACAGACAAACAACTGGCATCAGAGCCACGGACTAAAACTAAATGCCAAGAAATACATAATCATATCCTTGGGAAGAAATCCACCCGTGGTAACAATCATATTGACAACACGTCCCTTAGAGCTGACCCAATAGTCAGGCACTTGGGTACACACTTGGACAGTAATTTAGCCTCTGACCATCACGTGTCCACAGCAGTGAGAAAATCATTCCATGTTGCGCAACTTATAAACAAAGGTATGGCATCTAGGTCCAAGGAACTCATTGTTTCACTGTGTTCGGCATTCAGACGACTCATCATTGAGTACAATACCCCCCTTTGGTACATACCTAGCCAGGTGTATCCAACAAATGGAATGCCCACAGAGGCTCCTCACTAAAAGAATACAAGCTGTAAGTAAAATGTCATATGCAGACCGCCTCAAGCCCCTATCACCAAAGCCGCTGCTTACACTTATCAAGGGTACCAGAACGTGTCAGAGATATGGGATGCATGGTTAGGCTTAAAAAGGTCCTCAAGGTCGTTAGCCTTTTAAACACCTATGAACCTATGTAAAGGATCAGTTGTTTAAAATAAGTAAATTGTTTCCACAAAGTAAGACTCAACAGAATGCAGTGAGACATCCTCCACAGTGAGTTATAACAGCAATAAGGTTCAAAACAGTCATTCCATGGGTTCCTAATGTCCTTTTTGAACAGAAAACATGGAGATTAATGTTACATAAGCATAAAACCATATACAATGAAACAAAGCCAAATAATGAAATATGACATTTCTGTAATTAACAAAGAGTAATATGCAGCGCAGTGCACATATTCACTGATTCAAGCTCTACCATGACAGTTAATTCCTCATACAAAAGCTAAGATGGTCTATAAGTATGCATTATTTACAATACTTATAACATGAGACACAGGTCACTCCATTTTAGTACAACTTAAAAAAAAAACATTCACTATCATCTGCACTTCGTAACAACCATAGTTCCTCATTAACTGATTATGGTCTAATCCCTTAGTAAAAAGAAGAACAAAAATCTTATTTGCTTCCTTTTTTTTCTTTCCTCTTTTCTTTCTATGTGTATATAAACAAATATAATATTGTACAGTGAATTAGCCATATTCCTTTTACAGTAAGTATTTACAAATTTAAAAACACTTTCACAAAGAAATTAATATTTAATGTTACATAAAAGTATTATCTTATTTTCATTTAATAACTTACACCATATTTTATTTATTTACTTTGCATCACTTCCTGGATCGAGCCTGAAAACTGCCCACAGTTGTGCTCTACCTAGGTTAATAAATGCTAAACAAAATAGCTGTGCTTTCCTCACTGGGTGTTTTTTTTTCCTGAAGCAGTATTAAGTTAAATGAGTTTAAGTAATGCCTACAAAAAGTTATTTGTTTATGCTTAGCATATGCTGTACATCAATTCTGGCAACTCTGCTGCATGTCAGTTACCACCTCATTCATCTCTCTTTCTCTGTATAGATGTTGGATCAGAACTACACATAATATTACAAATGTGGTCTCTTAATAACCAGTGCATCTTGCGCCCTCTCAGCAATGATTGACAGCAACCTGATGGCTTTCATTACTGCTGCTTTCCCCCTACACTGCTGGGATTCAGTCTATGACCCCATCCATGCAAAACAGATTAACCTTGGATTCCTTACAAAATGTATTTGGGTTTACCCACCACCACAAACAAGACTGCAATTTGTAGTTTCCATAGTCCTGACACACAGGACTATGATCTCTTCCACCAATCAAATACTTGACACATCTAATCTACTTCTTTTCAGTTTTGGTCAAAATATTATCTAACTGTGCAATGGTCCATTTTGAGTGGAGACCTGTACAGAAAAGTTCAGTTTTAAATACAATAATGGAAACATTAACCCTCTTTGTCACACTCTTTGACAGCTGTTGTTTCTCTAACTTACATATCTTCCAAACCTCCTCATCCTGTCATCCGATGTCAATAGAACTAGACAGTCCCATTAGCAATGCACTTATCAACCATTAATTGCTAATTATCAACCATTAATTGCTAATTTGGGGTTTCATAACCCACCTTTCATAGCAGACATTTACCATAGTGTATCTCTGTTTATACCTATTCTATCCTACAGTCCACCAGTACAGGCATCTGTTTTGCCACAATGTGTATTTTCACCGATAATGAATATTCCATCTTTTTGCATGCAAAGTCATTCCCTCGCTTACCAACTTGCGTACGCTACTGTGCAGACGGGTCTTTCCATGGATCCATGGTGCCCACATTCCCTTCTACTTTGTCCTCTGCAGTGTAAAACATTGGCACCAAGTGCCCCAGTCTGTGCTATCTATTAATGCAAGGGCCCGTCACCTGGTCCGTGTTTGCACACATCATCTCCACAAGCCCAGCAAACTCTTATCGCAATGTATTAACCCAAACTGATGCCCACACCTACAAACTTCAATAGACTATTGCTAGAAACCTTCCAGACATAGCAACTGGGCAAAAGTGGCGGATATCAGCAGTCCCTAACAGTAAGCAGGGGGCAGTAAAACACCGCTCTCACCTTTGTAATGGCTCTTCTTCAACCGCTACCTGCCGATTAAACCTGACAGCAGCAGAAGTAGTTAATTAGTAAATTCCTTTGTGCGGTAAACATATCCTCTACAGCATCCTTTTGGAATTATCCCTTCTTTTTCTACATGCCACCTGTGTATTCCTCCTAAATACACCTGTCACAATTAGACCCACAGGATCTGTACGACTTTCGACTTCTCACCCCGCCCCGCGGTCGCCGGAAATGACATAGTTCGCCGGCTCCTATCACTGCGTAACTATTGAGAAAAGGAAAGGAAGTACCTCGTGCGACTTTTTGAAGAGATTTTGTTTACGAAAAAAGAAGAAACTGGTTTGCTGCTGTGGACTTTGTTTTGGGTTACCATGGTAAGACTTTACGTTTCCTTTCAGCTTTTACGGTGGACGTTTTCTGCCATGTTACGATCAGCTAGAAGATGTATTTTTGTAAGCAAAATATAATTGATGTGTACATGTAGCAGTGAAGGCAGGGCTGACCACCCCGACGTGTAAACCTCTGCTCTAAATGATTGGAACTGTAGAAGTGACACCTCACACCATGTGCGAAAATAAGGAAAGGGGAGTGTGGCTAGATGATCATCACAGCGTAAAATGTGGTATTTAATTTAAATAATTATGGTAGTTGTCCCTCTAGAATTATTGGATATTCTGCTGCAACTTCCAGGTCTTGGGATTATTGTTTGCCTGTAGTGTTCCAGAAGTTTAAGACATTAGTTCCTTTCTTCACCCCGTAAATACTGAAACTCGCTCAGTGGTAATCTGTTTTCTTATATTGGACTATTTTAGATGTCCTTCTGACTGACGGAAGCCCTTCGTCAGGAGTTAATGAGCTGTGTATACTGCATACAGCATTTCAGTACATTCTTTGCTCAGAAACGGATAAGTCAGTAAATAATTTCATTCTTCCTGCTTTTGAGGAATGCAAAACAAAACTCTTCCTTTTCCGTTTTCAAAGGCAACTTAGATCTGTGGATGGGAAAGTAAATTTACCGCAGGATTGCCCGCTGTACTAATAGACATCTCCTAAATGCTTTATCCCGTGCATGTGTTCCCTCAGCTTATATATGGTATGATCCTAGATATTCTCATTAAGTAATGTATAATTATCGATCATGGGATGGGCAAGGCCAATCTGCAGCCAAATGGGATAGATTATTTTGAACACAAAACGTAAATTGGCTTATAATGCATACCAAGGGCAGCTAGCCTAGTACTTACCCATGAACCTATAAAATCACCAGTTTGACAAGTTTAATTTAGAATTCAGGCTGTGACTTTTAAATCTCTGGCCAGTGCAGGGTGTATATGTTTATGCGGGAATGTGGCACCAGACCAGATAATGGCTCCTCACAAAAATGTTTTTTTTTGTCTCCGAATGCTGCATTAGAATGGAGAAAAGAATAACCTTCAGTGTCCTCCAGATCTGTGACACAGGGAGCTCTGACATGGTCTAGACATGAGTTCAGTTAGCAGCTCTGGAGCTGGAAGAGCCAGATGGGAGTGTAATTAAGTGACCAACAGTACTGATTCGCCTAATTTGAGGGGAGTGTATTGATTCTCAGTCAACCAGTTCTCAAGTGCAAGTAGATGGTAACATGTACTTGGCATCCCAATTTAATGTGATAGTGCTGACAGAGAGTTTATGTGCTGGTGGGGGGGGGGGGTGTTGGATGATATGGTGATGTGTTGCTCATGTGAGCCAGATGAAGGTGGGATTAGGATTGAGGAAAATTTGGATACTGGTCTAGGGGATGTCATAATCGCCTGGCAATTGGAGAGGGCACCCTAGCCATGGTCAGGACTAGTTGAAAAGGATGTCCATGTACTGTGGTCTGGGAATAAGCCAGATAAACCTGGCCAGGGTGAGTGGTGCTTACCTCCAAGACAGGCAGATGGACGGGATGTTTGGATCACTGGCAGAAGCACAAAGCATTCTCTTAGTTGCCTGAAAAAAGGTCTTTCTGAACTGCTGTCCAGTCTTGCCTTCTCACAAAAATATTTGAAAAACTGTTATAAGAGATGCTATTTAAACAACTTTGGCCTGTCCTGCACCTAGCAGCATGGCATCTGCAATGCTTTTAGTACCTTCACAACATTACTCACTGCTGCTGATTCATATGTATGCATGTGAACAAAGGACACTTTTACTGATGGATGTTTTGTAGGTTTGATAAGGGCCTTTGGAACTTCCATGTGTTGCTATTGTAATGTATGCCAACAATGTTCTACTTATTAAATTTAGCAAAGCTCATTCTGACTTACAGTTAAACTAATAACTTTTCTAGGCAAGGTTCCTTACCGTGTCCTGGCCAGCTACACGTTGCCCTCTATGACGCACAAAGCTCGCAGCTCTTACCTAGACCTACTAGAGGCACTCACCATCCAAGCAAATGCACTTTTTTGGAGACTTAATCCCTCTATAGACTAGCTACCTTTAACTTGCAGGCACATCATTTCCTGGACTTTATCAAAGCAAGCACCCTGGATCAGATAGTGTGCACTCCAATCAGAAGATTATCTATATTGCTGAGTGGATCTAGAAATCACCAGCACAGGAGAGCATTACAGAAAACAGTCTCCCTTGAAATAAAAATAAACTCTGAAAATAGTTAGAAATTATTCTAAAGCAAACTACAGTTTAAGTGACAGTTTGTCAAAATTCACAGCTCCCCCAAACCCCAAGGACACAGGTAACTCATGGAGAATTATTTACAAAAATTTTGTACAAACATATAAATGGCTGAATACATTCTGCCATACCTACCAGAGATAAGCCCAGATCTAACGCCAAAAGCAATCTCCACTGGTGGAATCCTTACATTAATGGGGTGTATTGCAAAAGAAAAAAAAAGTCATGGCCAGAATCAAAAAAAGAGCAACTAGAGTGCTCTCTTGGTCAAACAAGAAAAGTCCAACAAGGCCAGTTATGAAATTGGGATAGCCTCCCAGGCTAAGGGCAATCACAAGGCCTTCTTTGGCTATGTTGGGAACCTTAAAGGTAGCACTCAGCAGTGTGCAGAACTGGTGGTAAATGGCACAACCTTCATTGTCCATGGAGACCTAGTGAATCTACTGGCTGATAAATTTAGCTATAAATTCACCTCCCACTACCCTTTGTGAATTCCCTTATAGCATATCCCCCTCCCCAGCTGTCAGTAGTGAACACGTCCTGGTGGCACTCACTTGGGCCAAAAACTGCTTTATTGGGCCTTGACTATCTCCACTAGTCTCCTAAGTAGCCTAAAACATAACCTAACAGGACCACTAGATGCACTGTTCAGTTATAGCCTTAAAACAGGTTGTGCGCCAGGTGAATAGATGGCCAGAACAATCATCCTTCTTCATAAGGTTGCACCATGAACCGACCCTGGAAAATACAGACCCCATCAGTCTGACAAGTGTAATATGCAAAGCCATGGAATGAATTATCATGGAAATTATCAGCAAGGACATTGGCAACGTACAGACAATGGATCCATCCCAGTTTGGCTTTAAGGGAGGTTTGCCTTCTCAAGCTGGTTGACTTCTTTATGGGGGTCACCAAGGCTATAGATGAAGGGGAAACTGCATACCACCTACCTTGACCTGGCCAAGGTGTTCAATGCAGTAACCCACTCAGATTTGTTGACAAATACTTAGAACTAGGCAGAAATCTCTACATTACTCACTGGATTGCTGGCTGGCTTACAGATAGGACCCTAGAAGTCATTCCTCTGTGTTGGAACCCCCTCCTTTTCATCATTATCTTCTCAAAAATAAAGGTCCATGTCAAAGGCTCCTGGGTCACCAAGTTTGCAGATGACTGCAAGTTAGGAGGTGTTGTATATTCCTCCCGACAACAGCAACATCTTACAAGAGGATCTAGCACAAGCAAATGACTAATGCCAAAGCCACGGATTAAAACTCATTGTGAAGAAATGTATTATAGTGCCCTCTGGGAAATTGTCAACCCAAGCTAATTACTCCATCAGTAAAACACCCTTAAGAGTTGTCCTGATAGTTGGGATATGGGAAAATATATAGACAGTAATCTGGGCTTTGACAGTCTTCTAGTCCAAGACAGTAAGAATATCATTCTGCGTCACCCAACTCCTAAGCCAGGATGTGGCATCCAGGTCCAATGAAGTTATAGTAGTACTCTAATCAGCCCTTATCAGACCCATCACTTAGTACAATGCCCTGTTTGTCATGTGCCTAACCAGGCACTTGCAACAGTTGGAATGCCCTCAAAGGTTTCTGACCAGGCGAATCCTGGGAATGAATATCTTGTCCTACACAGATTGCCTTAATGGCCTATCTCTGTACTCGGTTTCCTGCAGATTACTGAGAGGTGATATGTGCCTAGTATATAAGGCAACCTCATATCCAACTCTGATGAGCTCTTGCACATCTGCAAAACAAACAGAACTAGAAACACTAGATCCAAGGACCTGAACTTTGACTATGCAATAAGTAGAACATGTAGAAAGACTGATGTGTATCTCAGTGGATCCCCACAGTATGGAATAAGCTTCCTATCTACACAAAGCTGAGTTCATCCCTGACCCTATTCAAAAGAAACCTTGATCATTGGTTGGGAAATTGCTAATTCATCCCTGGTTTGTCCCCCCTTGGTCTTTGATGGGTAGTGTTTGAAAGTAAATTAATTTGTAACTAACATACCCCCTACCCGACACTGACACGCACACTCGCACATAACCTTTGGCTACCTCTTTACTAACATACCCCACTATATAGGCATCCAGGGAACACTAGAGCAAAACTGGGTTGGGTTGCACGCCTAGGTTTGTAACACCGTAGTCATTAGCCTAGTATAAATTTGTGAACCCGAGGAAGTGGTCTGCTGCTAAATGACTATAAATCAGTCCTAAGAAAGTTAATGTAATGTTGTTTTCCTCACCCCCCCCCAAAAAAAAAAATTGTCTATACTACCACTCTTCTGAAAGATATTCATATTCAGAAATTCACCCAGGTTCTGGCCCCCAAACTAACATACCCCTTATATAACCTTCTAGAAACTTATTAACTAACATACCCCCTCCTAATAATTGCCCTTAATACGTAGGGACACGATTGGGTTGGGTTGCATGGCTAGGCATATAAAGCCCCTGGTGGTCCATAATGTCGAAAATACCAAAGTCTCATGCTTTACCCTTCTGTAACCTTTACTGTGCGAATAGCCAAAATAACTAACAATATAATTTTGCAGTTACAATTATGCTGCAGGCTTACACATATTGTCACTGTCCTGCTACCTGTTCAATTTTAGCAAGAAATGGTGTTCGTCATATTGATCACTGCTGCAGTAGCGTTAGCTGTATAGATTATATCTTGCCAAGGATATAACTGCTGGCCAGCCTACGAAGCTTCAGGGAACCTTCCATGCACCCAAGCTGTCAGGCAGCTTGAGCTGAACTGACTAAAAGACAACACTGGGCCCCAAGCCCTTCAGAGCTGTACTGCTGTTGGAGTACTCATATCTGAGACTTTTGAGGATTGGCTTGTGATGTTCCTTTGCTGATCAGGTAAGTTCCCTTTGGGGAAAAAACTTCCATTCGGTTATTTTTGTTGATTATTAATACTGTCTCTTCAAGAAATTTATTTTAAAGTAGGAATAACAGACTGTCACAAGACTGTATTTTACTTTTAAAAGTGTGTGGTTTTTTCTCCTTTTAGTTTAAAAGTTGTTTAAATTGTCTAAAAACTCTCTCTTTTTATGGAGCTGTAGTGTTTGTTTTACTTTTTGGGCCTGGCACTTTTGTGTGTGTGTGCGCGTGTGTGCGTGTGTGTGAGGAAACAAGTGACTTTATAAAGACTTGAACATTTTTACTGGCTCTTGCCTGGGAAAGAGGCACCATTTTCGTCTGGACCATAGGACAAACAGTCAATAGCAAGGTTAGTCCTCCTTCCAGCCACAAAAAGAAAAAAAGTTAAGCAAACAACCTTTGCTACCACAGCAGGCTAACAATTTGCTTCAGACACAGGTAAATGACTCTGCTGTGGCCATTTGTCCTACCTCCGACTACTCCTCTTTTACACCAGATCCCTCTGGTGTGGCACCTACAGCCACTGTGAACCACAGGTTAGCCAGATCCTCTCTGGCTTTTGGAGTCCCTTCAGTGGCAAGGGAGAGTCTCTGTTGTTGGTCCTAGGAAAGGGAAGAAGGAAGGCTTCCCTGTTTTGTCAGAATGTTGTACCCATCCTTGAGGGGAAGCCAGTCCCACAAACCAGAACTCGAATGTCACTTTCAGTGTTTCGGCCGTTCGACATTCATTCCATTCGATATTATAATATAGACCCTTTATTACAGACATTGTCTTAATATAGACCCTTTATTACAGACATTGTCTGTCTTCTTAGAGGTATTTGCTTTTTACTGGTAGACCATACTATGTTTGGGCCAGAGGAATCCCTTTACCGTTAGCTTTTCTATCTTCAAGGAATAAAAAGTGGTAGATTATTTTTAGCCCAGAAGAAAAGTTAATTTTTTGCTTCAGGGTATATACATGGTGATGGAAATGTAGTTGAGGGTCAAGCCAGATTCCATGGCAATATTAGAGATGGTTCATGTAGTGCCAGTATTTACCAGCTATGTTAATCTGCAGAATGCCCAAGTTCATGGCTTCAGTTTTTTGTGATTTTGTTGTATTAGGAGAGGAACCAGACCTATAAATTACTGTGTCATCTGCATACAGTATGCTAAGTAGGTGGATTTAATCTAAAGAAAGGTCAATAATGGTGACAGATCGTAAGTGTGGGTATGATAGAGCCTTGGCGCACATCTTTGGAGATTGTTGCAATGTAGCATGTTTGTGCATCTGCTTTAACTTTGCAAATTCTCTTGTAACCAGCCTAGACCATTCTGAGTAGTACCCATGCTGGTGAGTGAGTTGAGTAGAAAAGATGTGTCAGTAAGTTAAAGGCCTTTGCGAGGTCTATGATTATTGAGCTGTTCATGTTCTCTTTGTTCATACTGAAACAAATATCTATGAATGTGCAGTGTGCTGTTATTGTAGTCCTACCTGATTCAAAGCTGTGTTAGTAGTTTGACGGAAGGGTGTATATATTTTTAAGTAGTCAGCAAATTAAAGGTACACTTATGTCCAAGTTTATGGTGGATGGAGATAGGTCTAAACTCATTGGATGACTTTATTTTAGGGATCTTGGTGAGGAGGAGCAACAGTGGCCAGTTTCTCTATCCATGGCATGGAGTTGTTGTAAAAGCAGAGGGAAGTTGTGTGTGTGTGTGTGTGTGTGTGTGTGTGTGTGTGTGTGTGTGTGTGTGTGTGTATATATATATATATATATATATATATATATATATATATATATATATATATATATATATATATATGGTCGGGTAGGAGCCTATCTTCAGCAGAGGCAGTGAAGGAAAAGCTCTGAAGTATTATGAAACGTGTTAAGAACAGTACATTTTACAGTCTTTAAAATAATACAAAAAAATGCAGTTTAAATAATAATTATACCAAATTACACATGAAACAGTTGAGTATAGATGTAAGTTGTATGATAATAAATTTAAGAGAGATACTTTAGCCAGTTTATAGAGAAATTAAAGGTAAGTTAGTGTAATACAAACAGGATTTGCAATATGAAGTCAGAGAAAAGCAAGCTTAAGGTATGTTTATCCTGCTACAAAAAAATGCCAGGTTTGTATTTGGATAGAATTTCCCAGTCTCTTGCAGCACAATCAACTTATGCTAGCTTATAAAATTCTGCATCATCCTCAGAAACCCCCCCTCACTCCAAAACCTACTTCAACCTTGTTCTAATAAAAGAACTCTCTGCTCTAACAATAAATTTCTTCTAGAAGTTACTAAACCCAACAACACAGCAGGTGAATCTCTTTTCTAATTTTGTCTCTAAAATGTGGAACTCCTTACCACCTCATATAATATCCATAGCATATATATCCGTGTTAAAGTCACTGAGAGCTCACTTTACAGCTACTTGGCTCTGCTCTTGTACTGGTCCAGGATAGTCCTACCATCATCTTCACTATCCTACTCTGTTTATGATTAGATAATAGATCGTCTTTATTAAAGGTAACAGTTTGACTCGTATCATTACTCGTCCTTTCAAACTAACTTGTATATCTGTATGTACTATTATTGCATATTTGCAACTACTTACAACTGATGGAGTTTTTCAAAATGTTCATAACTATTGTATATTCTCACTTATATTAATTTAACACTTTTATTATGTATAATTACATCATCTTTTACTTATTGTTTGTGTGTGGAGCTTTTCTCCCCGGGCCTCCATTGAAAATGGACATGTGTCCAGTGGACGTTCTTGGTTAAATGTAAAATAAAATAAATAAATAAATGTATAGAGAGAAAGTCAGAGGAGAGAAATTGGTAGAAGTAAGGAAGTGAGTGAAAAAGGGAGAGTAAGGAGATGCAAGGTACGAATACATATTTGTTCACATTTAGGGACATAGTTTGTCCTGGTGTTGAGCAAGAACAGCGCCAGCTTTTGGCTAGTAAGTCTCTTGGAATGGTTTTGAAGGATGGGAGGGAGAGTATTGACCTATTGGATAGGGATGAGAAGTTCTTGGTCTTAGCAACATGGTACAAATACAGACTATGCCCAGTAGATAGGATAGGTTTGTGGACAGACAGGAGTTTTTAGTCATTGGATTGTAATGACAGACTGGGAACGTAGTGTTGTAGAATGCTTAGTGCTGGACAAGCAGATGGATTCTGGATAATTTTATAGGTGGTAAGAAGCTGTGTATATGTTGTTTGATTTAGTCATTCAAATTAATTAAGGCTTTTTTGTTCTTGTTAGTGGTGGGTTCTGAGGGGGTGGGGATTTGCTGCAAATTTAGCAACTTTCTTATAGCATTGTTCAAGTTTTGATTTTTTTGTGATGCCTGAAGGTTAGTAAGGATGGGAGCACCATAAAGAAGTGTGGGGAGGAGGTAAGTATTGGTGAGTGTAGCTTTAGTCATGTCATTGGAAAGTAAGATGAGTTTATAAACCAAAGGAGAAACCCATCAACACCAGGGTAGTAGGGTATCTGCTGGAATTCATTCGAGTACCTGCTCTGTTTTTTAAGAAATGGAATGATCTGGCAGTTAGTCAAAATTTTGTTTCTGCTTTAAGCATCACCTAAACCTCTGCAAGTCTCAATGTGCTCCTTCCTTAACAATTGATAAACTTACATAGTCATTTTGTGTTCTTAGATGTTATTAAAAATGTAGTTAATTCCGTACATTTTTGCAGTATATTTATTCCATGATTATGGGTAGGTGGTGGAGTTACATCTCCAGTATTGCTAAAAGTGATTCATTGCTGTTGGACAGAATACCAATTTTTATGAACAAACATTGGCACTGAATTACATAGTTCTGTGTTGTGTGCTAGCATTTATAAAATATCATTGTGCATGTTTTTAAAATATCTCCGAATAACAGAATACATAAAATGTGAAGAAATAAAATAAAAGAATACACAAAATGTTAAGCCAAGAAACATCCTGACATATCCTGTTTAGTTCAAATAATCACCTTTAGTTCAAGTTGGAACTGGAGCATTAACATATATTTAATTGAAGAAGGTTTTTAATTTTTTGACCCCTTCTGGCTAGGATGACCACCTGCAGGGATTGATGACCTGTCTTTCCCTCTCTTACGCACTGTTTTTTAACTTTGGACCAGGACTGCAGAAGAATTAATTTTATCTTTGGGATAGGAAGGGGAGAATGAAGCACCTTTTCTCTCTATCCTTTCTTTACTATAGGGATTCTTGTGAACTTTAAACTAAACTTTTCTGAGAAATGGGTGTGCAGTGACAATCGTGTATAACCATGAGTATGTCCGCCCATGATGCATTATGCTTCCAAAACCTATGCAACTCCCCAAGAAAGGCAAGCAGGCCATCAGCAATGCAGGCCTCCCATTCCCTGTCTGGCCCTTCAGTTCCCAAATCACTACTTCTGGGTCACCATCATTATAGACAAATGCTCTGCCCTGTGCCTGCTTAAAGAAAGGTTATCTGACCAAAGCATTTCCAAGAAAAAATATTGTTACCTTTGTCTAATGAATCACATTCATAAAATTCATATTCACAGTTCTCAATCTCCTATAGTTTTAACAAATAAAGTTCTGACATGTTTAACTCATTCACTCCAACGGAGGTCAGGAAGTTTGCACTGCAGCATCCAAAGGGCGGAACCTCAGCCTTTTGACAGAATCAAATTATGTTCTCGCATTTCAAAAGTTCATATCTCTGGAACCATAGGGATTATCACAAAAAGTACAGATGGCAAACTCTTCAGCGCAAACTATTTTTAAAGTAGTATTATTCTTTAGATTCTACTCTTTTGGCGGTGGTGGTGCTGCGGTAGCGTTGTCGCCTCACAGTAAGACGCTGTCTGGTTCGATTCTCGGCTAGAGCGTCTTCTGCGTGGAGACATGCGTGAATGGGCATACCTTCGTTGAAGGTTGTTGCATCAGGGCTGGCAACTCGTCACATAAAAATCAACTGCCAATCATTAGCGGACTGGAGTTCCGCTGTGGCGACCCCTAACCGGGAAAAGCCGAAAAGACACATAGTATTCTTTAGATTCTAGGTCTTAAACTGGATATTGTAAGTCACACAGTAACGATTACATTTGTAATATTTTGTAAACAATTTACATATCTCAGCAACCACAGATATTCAGTTGAGTTTGCTATTGTGTAAGCTTTAAGATGAAATATTAAAACCTTGTACATAGTATGGTTTTGGAATTATTGATGCAAATATGAACAATCATTCTTTGATGCCTAGAAGCGTCAGTAGGAGTTAACTGCAGAGGTATCTGGAGGCGTCACTCGGATGTTATTAAAATTGCATTTAAGCTGTAAATCTTAATGATAAAATTACTGCATTATCTATCCAAACAGCTAGAGTGAAAAAATGCTAAATGCACCGCATTTGCTTTGGTGTTAATTGTCCTCATAACACACAAACTATGTTGTGTTTTTTATAAGAAACTGCTAAAAATGCTGTACTTCAATCGAGGGTGTTTTTAAAATACAATTCTTATGTATTTCAAAATATTATTGAAATAGCTTGATTCCACTGGAGAAAAAAATAATGTAGCACATTCTTAAGATACTTTATTATAATGCTTGTTTATTATGTATTACAGAAGCCTGCCCTAGTTCTGTTAAGTTTGTGTTTACACAAAGGTATAAATGATGTTGAGTATGTTGTATTCTAAATTATTATCTGGGAAACTTGAGCTTGTACTCTCACAATGTCTGTTATGGTTTCGAGGAATTTTTGATCTGTTTAGCTGACCATAAAGATGATGATAACATTTGTTTTTGTTTTGGCTAGTTTCAGACTTGAAGGAAGATAAAAAAATGTAGCTTATAGTGTCTTGGGTGGTAAAACAACTTGCATAGACTATAGTTGGACTTCAGAAGTAAAATTTTAATATAGCCTGTCATGATGTAATAGTTTAAAAAATAAGATAACAGAGAGTGCAGATTACTGGAGATAATTACTTCTAGATACTTTGTATTTGTTAACTTGGCCAACTGTATTTGAATCGTCGTTAACATTTTGGGGTCAGTTGTATGATTTAATAAATGATTACTTGCCATTGAATTTCAAAGTAGATTCTTTTACTAGACATTTTAAATATATTGCCTCCGTTCCATGGCTTAATGGGATGAACCCCTGACTTCTCACCTGGACAAACTGTGTTCACCCAGTGACATTGGTGCTGGTGGGGGCCAGGCCCAGGAGGGGAAGGTTACTAGTGAGTGGTCGATACCAGCTCATTCATTTGGGGATGAGGATGGCCCCTGGGCTTGCTGTGTAGACAATACCTGCAGAAATGCATGCATGTCCTACAGCAGTGAGCTTGCTTAAGCCTGTGCTGCAGCATTGTGCCATGTACCAAGTAATTGGCTTATATGGTAGCGTTTATGCATGCATGCACCCTCTGTGAGCAGCAGTGGTAAGGTGGGGGTGCTAATTACTGACTTGGATGACTTCTCATTTTACTGGTTTATGCTACCTTTACTATAGCGGACCAAGTGGTCCATTGGCCTTCTGCTTTAGGAATCAAATGGATCAGTTGTATGACCAGTAGGATAGGATTTGATGATTGCTGGGGAGTGGGAAGAAAGTGTTTTTAAATGCACTGTATAATTAAGGTTTGTTTTATTCTATTCCATTATCAGTTCAATAGCTCTGTTATTTTGTCAGACAACATTTAGCAATACAGCCACTGCAGGTAATTAAGGGGTGTAAAATATTCTTGTTTGGTACCTTTATTAAATCTGGTACCCTGCAGTAACGCACATTATGCAATTTATATACAGTTATATTTTACTACATTTCTAACTTATTCAACCAGCATACACTACATTGACCATAAATGGCAACCTCATTCATCTGGCATGTACTGCATTGACCACAAATGGCGAAAACTCAGTCAATCAAATGAAAATTATATTCAAGATAAGAAGGGGTGAATTTTTGTGTTCATAAAAGTACTGAGTTGATCTTGTATGTTAATCTAAGTGCAAGTTGAATGAAGGGTTAATTAAGACTTATTTTTTTCAATTCTTAAGCAGTGTAATGGTGTATTAATGTTTGAGATGTATCTTTTGTACTTTTTGTTGCTAAATTTGAATATTTTTATTACATTTTTATGCTTTTGCACAAGGAACAGATTTTTCCTTTATAAATATAACTTTTTTAATGACTTCCATAGGAATACTGCTTCTGCTTCTTCATAATCATTACTTTTCGTAACGGTATGCAGTTCAGTGTTGGGCCATTCTTGAAAGTCATCAGTTCGGCCATATGTGATGGAATAAACAAACTGTTTGGTAACTTTATTATCTGGTTAATTTTAAAATATATAGGATTGTTATTCGTTCTCCATTTGAGTGCAAAATACATGACTGTACGGAGTGCAATGTAAATAATTCTTACTCTTTTTGTAACTGATGTTTTTGATGTAGTACTCCACTTTTGACTTAAGTAGTTGGTGAGATTCTATGTTTTTTGGAAGCACTGATGGGGTGGCATATCACCTGCCAGAACAAGATTACATATTGGCTGCACACTAATAAACAGCTTATTTGCAGCTGTCCCAGTGTGAACTTTAAATTAAAAAAAAAGCTGAAAAGGGGGGTGCCATCGACTGTTATTTGGACAAAATTCAGTTACTGATTAATAAGTGCACTGCCTGGATGCTGATAAAGAACAAATTTTGAGAATCCTTAAGAAAAGTAACCAGAAAAGGTGGAGAGAAAACACTGTCTGGAAAGAATCCTGTAGCTGTTCAGCAAAAAGCAGCTGAAACATCAGCTATGGTTCAGGAGATGGCTTCCAGTCATTTTAGAGGGGAAAAAAATCAAATGTTTTTCAGAAGTGACTAAAATAAATGAAACTTTGAAGGAATATGTCAACTTAAGTAACAAAAGACTGGAAAAAATATAAGAAGCTTTAACTAGCTATTCAGTTGAACTGGAAACACTGCAAAAATCGGAGGTTGAAATAAAGAAAAGGATGGCCGAGTATGAGGCTTCTTAAGAAAAGTTGTTTCAAAAAATTGGACGACAGTGTGCAGAGAGAACCTGAGATTCTGTGCTGTACCAGAGAAACTGGAAGGAGTAAAGTGTATTAATTTTATGAAAAACAGATGAGCAACTTGGCTAGTGTTCACAGCACGATTTGTTAAATGAAAGAACAGATCAAGTCTATGCTCCAAACTTGGCCATGAGAAAGCAACCAAGACCTATATTAGTAAAGGTGCATCCATACACATGCAAAGAGTTGATCCTAACAAAACTGTGTGCAGAAGGGAAAATATTAAAAACTAGAAACAGTGTTGGTGCAAAATGGTTATTCACTGTACACTAGGCAGAATAACAGTAAATTTGTCCCAGCAATTGGGGAATGTTGACAGGCAGGTGTGAGATTCAAGCTGCCATATCCAGCTTCAGAGTATTTCCATTGATCGCTTTCATTTTTGATGCAGAACAGACTAAGGAAGTTGTTGTTGTCTTTCGGCTTTTCCCGGTTAGGGGTTGCCACAACGGAACTCCGGTCCGCTAATGATTGGCAGTAGATTTTCACGAACGCCGAGGTGCCAGCTCAACGTTCAACCTTCAACGAAGGCATGCCCATTTACGCATGTCTTTCAAACGCCCACCCAACCGCGGGAAGGACATGCAGACTCCACACAAAAGGCACTCCCCACGCTCCAGCTGGGAATCGTACTGGAGAACCTCTTGCTGTGAGGCAACAACGCTACTGCTGTGCCACCGCGGAAGTCAGAGTTTATTCAACAAAAAGTGAGCCAACAAGCAGTGTATTCTGCCTCTCGTTCTAACAATAAATCTCATAGAAAGACTTCGCCAGTAAAACCTTTTCCAGTGTTCCAAAGGAAATGCTTGAGAGACTGGGGAAAAGACACAGAAATTGACTAGAAGAATGAGTACCTTGGACTTTAAGCAGAATCTGTTGTTGGGCGATGGAGATGATCAGGAAGAAGACCAGCAACACTTACTTTACAATGTCACATTCATTCAGTAATTTATCGATCACATTTGTGGAATATGCCTTTGCACATAAGTGGTCGAGAAGATCAGACTTGTGTTGACTTTGTTAAACTTGTGGGTGGATTGTAAAGAATATACACCAGATAATGTCTTTATAATGTTTAGAAGGGGAGTAAATAAATGTAAGTAAAACGAGTTTTGTTATTGGTAATTGTATAAAAACGTTGATTTCGGGCTATAAACTGAATGTTATGTTGTAAAGCGGTCAGCAGTATTTTAGATGAGTGAATTTTTTCAATAACTATTGTATGTGCTAAAAATATATTGTCAATTGTTACATTTTTAGCTGTAAGTACAGGTTTTACAGCCTAGTGAGAAGAAATGCTGCACAGAAGCGAGCTTAAGTTAATATATTGTGATCTTTGGTTGTTGTAGGTTTGGGTGTAAAAGCGTACTGATTTGTACTATATGTAGAACTAAGATGATGATTTCCTGTTTTTACAGGGTGAACCCCTATAGGAATGCCCTTGTTTTAAGCTATAAACTTGGTTTGTAAGCAAATTGGCTTGAAAATTAAGACAACATGATGAAAGCCATGAAAAATGCTATGCTGTTTGCATCTGCAAAGATATTAGCTTGTCTTTTTTTTTTTTTTCTTTCCAGCAGTTAGCTGGGGGGAGTTCTGTAACCATTCTAAGTGATATTTACAAAGGTTCATACATCTGCAGGTAGTTAGCTGTGTTTTTTTTTTCCTGCAAAATTTAAAGGTACAGTAATTACCAGTTCAGTGAAAAATAGTTTGAAATTGTGGTCATGGAAATTATTTGAGCATTATTACAGATGATGGAAACTTCTTCAGAAGGAATAAATAGTGATACAATAGAAATAGAGTTTAAAACTAGAGCAGAAATAAAATGGAGAGAGATGTGTTAGAATTAATGGGAATTAAGTGGGCTGACAATGGTTAAAGTATTGTAGAATAAGGGGAATACCACAGTTTAGAAAGATTGCTGTTAAGCAACTGTTTTTGATAACTTTTAGCACAGTGATTCAGGCAACAGAAGGTAGAAGACTTGCAAAGCATATGACAAGAAAAATAATCTGAGGTCCTATATAGGTATTGGAGATTTTTCGGAAATGTTATGAACATTTCTTTAAGGCAGAGACATGTGGAAACTAAAGAGCACAAATGGAAATATTTATGGAAGACTTGATTATGCCACCATTAGAGGGAAATGGGGGTTAACAGCTAATAATTTAGATAGTAGGAGGTGAGGTAAAAACTGTGCCATATAATCAATCTGCAGGGAAGTCTCCAGTCCTGAAACGGATCATATTCCTGTGGGGAATTTGATGTTAGGAGGGAAGAAACTTATAAAGATCTGGAAGATTTTGTATAATAGTATTTTAAAAGTAGGGCAAACACCAGCCTCTTGGAAGAAAGTTGTGGTGGCTGTATTACCCAAAGAGGGCAGAAACCCATCAGACCCAGCCTCGTGTACACCCATTTCTGTTTTAAACCATGTTTATTATAAAGTGTTTGTATATACAAGCTAAAACAATGGCAAAGATATTGCCAAAGTTAATATATCTTGATTAGTGTAGTTTTGTGGATGAGAGGCAAATATTTGTCGTCATTAATAGAACAGTGATGATTCAGACGGATGCAGAATGTAAAAAATACCACTGTTTTGGTGGGTCTTGATTCAACAGTGTAAAGCTGGGATTTTACGAGCAGGGCAGTGGAAGCATTTGCAGTACCTGATATAATCTTCTTTCGTTTTTTCCTGGTTAGGGGACACCACCGCAGATCACCTGTCCTCTTTTGATTGGCAGTGGAGTGGAGTTTTATGGTGTCGAGTTGCCATTGCCAGCCCGGCGCCCAAGCTTCCACAGAAAGCACGCACTCACGCCTAGGGCCAATTTATAGTGTTCAATCCACCTACAGCATGTCTTTGGGATGTGGGAGGAAACCCACGCGACCATAGGAAGGACATGCAAACTCCGCACAGAGGGTACCCCAGCCGAGGATCGAACCAGAGAGCGTCTTGTGAGACTGCAATGCTAACCGCTGCACCACTGCGGCCGCCCCGCAGTACCTAATAGAATAATATGGTTAATTTGTGGGAATATATGGAGGATTGGAGACCAGAAATAAAGTGTGTGGGGGGGGGGATTCCGCTCTGATAAGTTGTTTAAACAGAAGAACCAGGCAGGTCTGTCCTGTTTCCGCTTTTTGTTTGCTTTGTATTTAGTGCCACTGGCAAAGAAAATAAAAAAAAGGTTCAGAAATACAAGGATGTAATTGCTACTGTAATCAAGAAAAGCTGGCTATATTTGGAGATATTTTTGTGTGTTTGATAAATACACCAAAAGACATCCTGGTGTCGTGGGACATTTTGAGACTTGTTTCAAGTCTTTTCAGGATATAAAATTAAAGCAGTAGCCTTTGTTTTGTCTTCATTAAATAATGTACCCACACATGAGTTGGTTCAGCTATACCCATGTTTATGGGCACATGATGATAAGATGCTGTTGCTGGTATGGATTAAACAATTTGAAGGGATATTTTAGAGCTGTACAGTTAAGGCTCAGATGGTTATAATATAAAGTGGAATGAGACTGAGGAGGAGGAGGATGATGAAGCATGGGTTCAAGAAATAAGGAGGGATTGGGATTTTTAATGCAGATCCTTAAAGGTGATAACCACCATGAAGAATAATATTTATATTCATAAATTTGTAGAAAGTATTCTAAGAACAAAGCCAACACATGGAAGGAGTTTTTTGCCAATAGGGACAACTGCAATTTAATGGAAAAAACTGACAAAGGAACTAGGTGTTGAGAACAAATTAGAGAGACAAAAGTAATAGTGAGTTAAGGTTATTAAGGAGTTTGTACTGTACATATCAGATTGCCTTCCCTATCATGGAGTTGAGTATAGACAAAGAGGGGTAGGGGAGTCTTAAGGGGGGGGGACCTGCTCTGCTATTATTTTTAGTCAAATCTAGTGGGAAATATAAAATATTGCATGATAATTGTAAGAATCAGTCAGAGGAGTAGGAAAAGATTGGGAAGAGAGACTGGAAAAGCAGTGTACAATGGAATGATGGGAAGACCTCTCTGTGGCTCCCATGTATTCAGCAGAGTCCAGGATGTTTAGGTGTTTTGCTTGGAAGTATTTGCATATGTATTTTTGTACCCCAGCAAAACAATTTTTACTGTGGTAGATAGCAAATGTTGGAGGTGTGATGGGGAAGAAAGGGATAACTCGGAACCTGTTCTTTGGTAGTTTAATGAGTTGGTAGATTTAAAAAAAAAAAACTCCCTACATAAATATTGGTTGAGCAAATGGCTGTAACTAAAGAAATGATTCTTAACGAGCTGGAACACAGGATGTGAATTGCCTGAACATCATAAGGCCTTATTAAGTTTAATTTTGTTGTCTCAAAAAAGCAGACCCTTCAAAAACAGAGCTGGTTTATGTATTTTAAAGTATTAGTTACCGTAAAAGAACAGAGTTGTAAAAGTGGGATCTTTAAAAAAGGTAAAGAGCAAGAGAGCAAGCAATAGAAATTGATGGTGTTTGAGAAAACAATACCTGCAGAATAATATTCAGTAGGAGGAGAGTGAGGTTTGAGAAGGCAGGAATTGAGTGATGTTTGTAGTGTTGAAATTAAAGACCGTTGTAAAGAAAAAACTTGCAATTAATAATGTATGTAATAGTTTTTCTTTTCTATTAATGTATATTAGACAATATCTGGAGTGATATTTTAATAAAGGTCTTAATACTAAATATGATTGATTGTACATATTGTAAGTTCTTTACAACTTTTGCATAAAAATTTAGTATCCAGTATGTTGGGTGTTAGATAAATTCTCTTCTTGTAATCCAGTATCAAGATAGGCTACATTTTCTTATCCAGATTAGTACCTCTTGTTCTTGACATCACCGGTATTTCTCTTCCATACAGTTGCTTCTCCCCCTTTTCTCCTTTTGAAAGAAGAAACTGCAAATAGTGCATAATCACTTTTTCCTTCCTCTTTTTCTTCCTCTGTCTGCTGAAATGCAAGCACATTAGTTCACTGATGGTGAAGATCATGGTCGGCTACACCGGGGTTGGAAACAGGGCAGGGGGCCACCATTCAAGCATTCCCTGTATCTGCTTGTTCTCTCACCAGCAATGTGGCAGCCATTGCATTTTTGTTGTAGGGCAGTATACCATGCCCTGAGTCACTGTGAGGACTGCTAGTGTTACTCCATGTCCAAACGTGTGCTGCTTCACATGCGGAACAGGAGCTGCTGTCACCAGCTTGGGCAGCACAGTGCATGGCCCTCCCTACACTGGCTTCTGCTTTCAGCACTGTAGCTGCAAGCATACCTGGCTAAGATCCATACCTCTACCTTCCAAAGTGTGCATCACTCATCCTCCCTGCCAGCACAATTGGTCACCTAGGTCAGTAATCGAACCAGGGTCACCTGAGCAGTGGTCAGGACTCTATCTGTATGTGCCACAGGGGTTCATATTCGGTTGTCTTAATCCTTTCAAATGTTAAGCACAAAGGTGGGGATCTAGTAGAAAATCTACACTGGGTCAAGCTACTTGCTTTGAGGGGTAAAAAATAGTTGACATTTACATTATTAGTTATAGAATCTGTACAAATAAATGACATGAGACTCAGAAATGTTATTTCTAAAAAGGAATAACAAATGATTTTCTCATATACAAAATTATAATAGAAAACTTCTGTCCTGGTGTTTACTGTAGTCTTGCTTTAATTCACATCTAATTAAACTATTGCTGTATCCATGACTGTATCCTCATCCAGCCAGGGTTAAAAGTCGCATCTGATGCTTGTAGTTACCCCATGCACACAGCCGTGTTCCACCAACTTTACTAAGGCAGTAGACTGCCAGGCCTTTCTTCATATCTTACACACGCACATGTGTTGTTGGAGTTGGGAGGAAGTGGGAGTGCCAGGAGAAAACCTATGCAAACAAGGAGTATGTGTATACTCTACTCGGAAGGCATATTAGGTTCATAGGTAGGTACTAGGCTATTGACCCTAGGGCATAATTAAGCTTAGACAAAACATTTTTTGCTTACTCTTCCCTCCCAAGGGGTCTAGTTTCCTGCTCCCCTGTCTAGCAGGGCCACCGAAGTGATTCCTGGGGTGAATTTCCTGTTTCCCATCCACTCATCAAGATTCTTCTTAAAGAGCTAATGAGGAGCTCTGCCTTACATTTATGGGAACCTTATTCCAGAGCAAGGGAAGTCTCTGGGACACGAATCTGCCTCTCCAACAAGTCCTGTTTATTGTTATCAGGTTTACGTCCCGTGAGCGAGTAGCTCTGGTGATTTGGGTTTTCCTTAGGTGGAGCATTTCTAGCAATTTGGGGTTTGACATAGCCTTGTATGTCAGGCAGAGATCACCTCTGAGTGGCCAGTACAGTCTGAGTTTTTTTTAGCCTCATGGCATTGGGAAACTGTTTGAGGCCCGTTATCCTCTTTGTGAGGTACTTTTGAGGCCTCTCCAGTTGTTGCAGATGTCTTGTAAGGTACATCCCGAATGGGGTATTTATATTCAATAACTGGTCTAATGAGTGATGAGTAGAGGGGGACAATAACATCCTTATTCCTGGATGCAAACCCTTTTGTGATGAGGTGGGCCATGCAGAAGGATTTTCTAACCACTTTAGCAATATGGTTGTCGAAGGAGAGGTTACTGTCGACCCGAGTCCCTAGGTCTCTTATCACACTCTCAGTGGTAAGTGGGGCTACCACCTATGTTGTAATTCATAGGTACATGGTTTTTCCCAAAGGGGATGACTATGTACATTTTTGGCATTTAGCTTGAGGCCGTAGTTTTGGCACTGCTTATCTGTGTCCCTAAGACCCTTTTGAAGAATATCTACGTCAGTAGGAGTCTCAATTATGGCACCCGGTTTGCAGTCGTCTGCGAACTTTGTTAGCCATAGTCCCTCCGTGTTTGCTTGTACCTCCGAGAAGTAGATACCGAACAGGAGGGGTTCCAGGACTGAGCCTTGTGGTACACCACTAGTCACCGGTTTGGAGTCGGATCTAGCGTTTCCTATTCTCACTGAATGGGTTCTATCCATGAGCCAGTTAGCAACCCATCTTGTAACATAGGGATTTATATTTAGGTTGGTGAGTTTGTCAATAATTCCCGAGTGGGGAATGGTATCAAAGGCCTTTGCAAGATCAAGGTATGCTGGGTGAACCACCTTTCCCTCCTCTATTGCTTTAGTGACCATTTCGAAAAAGTCAACCAGATTTAGGAGACAAGACCTTCCATTTACGAACCCAAACTGGGTGGGGTCAAGGGTTTGTAGGTTCCCAATGTCTTTGTTTATGAGTTCCATGATGATGCGCTCCATGGTCTTGCAGACGAGACTCATCAGGCTGATGGGGCGGTAATTCCCGGGGTCAGTGGTGGCACCTCCTTTGTGGAGTGGTATAACTGTTGCCATTTGCCATTCTGTGGGCACATAGCCTGAGGTGTGAGGCTGTTGTTAAACATGGTATTAAGGTGAGGGATTGATTTGTTCTGTAGTTCATGTAGTACGCAGCCTGGGATGTTGTCTGGTCCCATGGATGCTGTGTTTCTTGCCTTGGAAAGTGCTATTTTCATACGAGTGTCTGTGATTTTGGGGGCAGTACAATCTTCTGGTATGGAAATGGGCCCTTTGGGGGGTGAGGGTGGGGTGACGTTTGCACTGAACCAATCTGCCGGTATAGTGGCGATGTCAGTTGGTTGTGTGAATTTTGAACCATTATGCTGCAGCTCAGAGCAGATCTGCAAGTTATTTAGGTTTTTGACATAGCTAAAAATGCTTTGTGATTGTCTTTGGTGTCTGTTGTGATTTTCTTTCAAAGCTCGTCTTAGAGGTTTTTATGAGGGTTCTTAGCTTTTTGCTAAGGTTGGTCAGGGAGCTCCTCCATTCCTGGGTTTTTACTCTTTCTTGCAATAATTTTTTCCTTCTGTTATAGACCTTATTTATGGCTGGGGTCCACCAGACTGTTTTTTTTTTTTTTTGGAGGAGTGGGTCTTGGTCCCGTTTGGGATAGCACAGTCCATGCACTTATGTAGGTTCTTGTAGAGTGCTTTTGTGTAGGATATAGCAGATGCAATCATATTGCCTTTCTGCTGG
>NC_056737.1:984103989-984113989 GCF_019279795.1 Protopterus annectens | reverse complement strand
CGTTTCTTACAGTGATGAGGTGATTTCTTGCAAAACAGTATTACAAGAATATTACAGTGCCAGAGAGTTTTTCACTCGCATTAAGTTGAGATGTTTCTTAAAACGATGATAAATTACTTTAGCATTTAGCCTTTCAAATGATATTAAGATAGTGTTAAACCGCCCGAGAAGTTTATTTTGCAAAGTCCAATTACTCAAAGGTACTACAAGTTCATTTGCATTATTTCGAAAAGCCCAAGAGAAATAATTTCATTACTGGCATATGTGCATGAGTGTACATTTGTGCTTATTTGCAAAAATCCTTCACTGGTATGTTAATATGGCAGACTGATTTCGAAAAATTGCAGAGAATTGGAGAATATGTGAGTAAAAGTACAATATTTTTATACAAGCTGCTTATGCAGATAGAGATGCACACACTAGGGCATTCATTTTGCTAAACCTAGCTGGGTCAGAGGCCATAGAAAGAGAGAGTTCATTTGTGGATGCACCTGCAGTATATGAAGGAGAAGGTGAAAATCGTCATATTGTTGTACGGGCTGAATCAAGGGAAGACCCTGAGTGTTTAAATAGCAAGTTCAGATAAATGTGTAACCCTCAGACAAATATTACATTAGGGATTTGTTTTACACCAGAAACCAGAGGAAATATTTGCAGCTTATATAACTGACCTGAGAAACAAAGCTAAAACGTGTTGGTTTGGTGAATTAAAAGATGAGCTGATAAGGACAGGCTTGTGTGTGGTTTTAAGAGTGCTGCTGTGAGAAAGATTTTACTTCGTGACAGTGATTTAACGTAGAGTAAAGCCACAGAGATTTGTCAAATCCATGAGGTGACAGAAATGCACACAAGCATGTGTTCAGCTGGCCCCAGAGCAAATGTAGATAGCATGCAACACGTGGCAGACAAAAGTAGACCCTAACATGTGCCAGCCTAGAGGTTTCCAGGGAAGAGACGTAGCTTTCCAGCAATTTCTAGGAAAGGAACACACTCCAGCTCATTGCAGTACAAGCATGAATCAGGAAAACCCAAGTCCAACTTTAACTGCTGCAATTGTGGTGCACATTTTGCATCTAGAAGAGAGAAATGCTTAGCATATGGTCAGCAATGCTACGAGTGTGAAAAATGGAACCACTTTCAAAAGTTTTGTAAATCAAGTAAGCTTCTCACAGTTGTAAAGAAAGGTCATACAAAGAAGCAAGTTGATCAAGTAGAGCCGAAGTGGACAGCTCTCTATATAGATGGTGTGTCAGTGCTTGATGAAAGAATTGATGCAGTGAATTTAGTAACAAGAAGCAACATGTTTTGTACTGTCTGGATTAATGGAAAATCCACAGAGTTTAGAGTAGATACTCGTTCAAAGTGTAATGTTATATCAACAGACACATTTACTAAAGTGAGAACTGTTCAAAGTGTAATGTTCTGTCCGCAGACACATTTGCTAAAGTGAGAACTAATGAAAAACTCAATGTAGCCAGTAGTGCGAGACTTGTTGCTTATGGAGGTGAAGAAATTCATACTGATGGTTCAGTGATGCTTTCATGTTATTTGGTCGAGAACTGTTACAACTTGTTCTATGTAGTCCAACAACCAGTGCAGTCTTTATTGGGGTCTCAGATAGATAGTTTTAAGAATGAATCTGTTTTCTTTTGCTAAACAAGTCCATCATGTAAGTGCATTTCCGAGTCCTAATTTTTCAGCAGCCATTTTCTGAGTATGCTGATGTTTTCGATGACAAGTTAGACAAACTTCCAGTTGTGTATTCTATGAAGTTAAACCCAGAGGTCACTCCTGTAGCCAGATCAGCAAAAGAGTTCTGATAGCTATGTAGGATAGAGTTAAAACTCAGTTTGATAAAATGGTGCAGCAAGATGTGATTTGTCCAGTCACAGAACCAACTGAATGGGTATCATCTGTGGTAGCAGCTTACAAAAAAAGGCTGAGACGAAAGGATGCCATTTGGAATAAATTTTGCATGTGAAGTCTTTCAGCGTGCACTAGAGGAAATTTTTTGGGTTATTTTTGTGACATGATAGTAGATGATTTATTGGTTGGAGTAATGGTGAAGCAGAGCATGATAGAAACCTAGACCGAGCACGTGAAGTAAACTTAAAGCTCAGTCCTCTGAATTGGAAATTCAGACTTCCAGAAATTTCTAATGTAGGACATTTGTTCGTGAGTATATCCTTGAGACCACACCCGACCAAGCAAACTGCTATTCTTGATGTCAGCACCAGATAATGTACAAGCATTTTCTAGGCATGGTCAACTATTTAGGCAAGTTTATACCAGACTTCAGTGAGTTGACCGCACCTTTAAGAGAGCCAATGGGCAAAAATGTTGTATGGTCATGGATGGAACAGTACCAGAATGCATTTTAAGACCTTAAGCAGAAAATTGCCACCCCATCGACGTTAAGATACTATGATGTAAACAAACCAGTTACTCTTTCCTGTGATGCTTCAAAAATTTGGTCTTGGTGCAGTTATACTTCAAGAGTGCAGACCAGTAGCCTGTGCATCTAGAACACTAACCCAAACTGAGATGCAGTATGCTCAGATTGAGAAGTAGCTTTTGGCAATAGTATTTGCAGGTTCTAAGTTTCATGATTATATTTATGGTCGAGCTGTTCAGATTGAAACTGACCACCAACCTCAAGTTACTATTCTGAAGAAGCGTATGTATTCCGCTCCAGTGAGATTGCAAAGAATGATGCTTAAATTGCAAAAGTACAATTTCAAAATGGTCTACACAAAATACATTGCTTTATTTGGCTGATACCTTATCCAGATCACCCAGATATATGACTGAACAGCTTGACGCAGAGACGTTTGACTTTGATGTGATTCTACCACTAGACTTGAGCTGAGAGCACACAGTCAGACTGATCCAATTTTGCAGAAGCTCACTCACTACATTAATGTTGGATGGCCATCAAAGCAATCTAGTGTACCACCTGAAGTGCAAACCTACTTTCCTTACAGAGATGAATTGATGGAAGATGGTATTATTTTCAAAGGTCCTAAAATTGTTGTTCCTGCTTAGTTACAACAAGAATAAATCCAGGTTTTGCATCATGGTCACCCAGGATCCACATCCACTAAGAGAGAAGAGCGAGAAAATTACTATTTTGGCCTTCGTTACCAAAAGACATTGATAAAGTACTTTCATCTTGTTCAGTATGCAATAGTACTAAACTGCATTTGCAAAGAGAACCACTTCAGCCAAGTCCAGTTCCTGAACTACGGCAGTCAACAGTTGCAACTGATAGCTTTGAGCGGAGCAGTCAACACTACTTAGTTTTGGTAGACTCTTATTCGAATTGGTTTGAGATTGATCTAGTGCCTAACCTAACATCCACTGCTGTTATTACTAAACTGGAAACGTCCTTTCTCAGTTCATGGTAGTCCACACAAACTTCTTTGCTTTCTGATAGTGGTACTTAATTTACTAGCCAGTTGTTTTAGAAATTTGCAAAAGACTGGAACTTTGTACATGTTACTAGTACTCCTGAGTATCCTAGCTGAACTTGCAGTACAGAGTGCAAAGTTGTTACTTGAAAGGTCAAAGCGTGACCATACCAATTTGTTCTTGAACTTGCTTAATCTCAGAAACTTACCTCGTGACTATATTCTTTGCTCACCTGCTCAGACTACTTTCCAGGTAGACTAGAACTATGCTACCCATTAGTTCTGTTTATTGAAGCCTACACCTAAGAACGGTAAAACCGTCAAGGCTCAGTTGGTTAAGAAGCGTAATATCCAGAAATCTAGTTATGACAGATCGAGCAGATTGCTTCGCCTGTTGAGGGAAGGAGAGACTATACGAATCCAGACATCGAAAGGTTTTGATCAAATTGGACAGATTACAGGCATCTGTGCCAAGCCAAGGTCCTACTTGGTAGATTCCCTAAGTGTAGAATATAGGAGGAACTGTAAACATCTTCTTCTGTATCAAAATCATCACCATCATAACAGTTTCTGTGATGCAAACCTCAAATCTAATAGTGAATCGGACACTCCTTCCATACCAGAATGTGTTCAAAATTCTGATTCCATTCCAGAAAATGTTCTAGACATTCCACAGGTCAAACATTTTACAGAGACTGTTCCAGTTGCTAATTCTAATACCCAGTTTGATGTCACACGATATGGGCTAGTATCAAAGCCAAGTGTGAATTACAGCAATGTGGACTTGACTGTATACATATGTGTATTTGGGTAATTCTTTGTCCTGGATTACACACTACTGTGATTTCTGCTTGCTAAATAGACTGTGTCATAAAATATAGTTCTCAGAGGGAGGATGTAGATCAGATTGAAAGTGAAGTATGCTGTATCTTTGAGGCATGTCAAGGCTGTACGTGCACATGTAAATTACAGACTTGCACTCCCTAGAGCAATTATGTAAGAGCAGCCACAGTGAGAGCATGCATGATCGCAGTTGTTGTTTATAAGTTACTTAAGTTAGTCAGTAAACCTCTATATTATTGTGTTTGTATAGAATAAAGCTGCTTGAACAGAACCCACAAAGACTGTTCTATTGTGTCCAAAGTAAGCGAGTGACAAAAACCTTCCCGTAAAACTGCCACTATCCAGAAAAATTTGAGACTAGTGTTACAGGGAGGGTGAGTAGTTTTAGTATTAGAAGAGGAAATAGTTTTTCCTGTCTAGATATTATTGATCTGATATTGTCCGTTTTCATTCCATCCTTAACCTGTGGGTTCACTTGTGATCCTTGAAACCAATTCGGCTGCTACAATAGCTCTTGGGCACCAAAAACTTCTCAAGCTCATCCCTTGCCCACAGTGCACCCATCTCGTTTTCCCCTTTTTGCGAGTTTGATGGTGTTCCTTATCCTTTCGAGCAGATAAGTGTTTTTTCAATTAGTTTTATAATTCTAAATTTCTTTGCCTTTCTTAAATGATCCCTTATCCATTTTTTTTTCAATATGAAAGTTTTTCTTCAATAATACTGCTAGTATCCTTTTCTCCTATATTTCTTTTTCTCTACCCCTGGTGTAGTTCTTAAATATCCTAGTTGATATTCTGTGTTTTAAACTTCTTCCCTTTTTGAAAAACAAAACTCCTTTCAACTTATCTTCCATGTCTCTTGGTAGCCTTCTAGTTGAGAGAGCGTACTTGGTGTGCATGTGCACGCGCTTTCTTCTTTAGAGAATGGCAGATAAAGAAAAAGGCCTGGCTGGTTTCAAACGCTATAAGAAATATGGTCACAGAGTTCCTTTTTCTGACACACGTTCTCTTTCCGTGTATTGTTTGGGCATGCTCCATCTTCAGGAGGACTGTTCATTTTGTCAATTCTTTAGTCCTTGGGCGTTTTGTGGAGAGAAAAAATAAATCGATATTAAAGGGACTGCTTCCCTCTTTGTTTGGAGAGGCCATATCTGGTACCACTTCCTCCTCTAAAGGAAAATATTTAAGTAAATCGGGCATTTCTAGTTCTGCTTCTTCCCCATCTAAAGTTTCAGAAAAGGTGAAGAAGACCAGCTCTTTGGCTCAGACTTTTCCATCGGTTCCGAGCCCGAAGAAGTCAAAAGTGTCTTCCTTCTGCTCCCATGAAACCAATAGCAAAATTTCCCAAACATTTTGTTCCGGCACGTTTGTCAGAACTGCTGAGTTCTACAACCAAGTCTTTGGATCTGGCCTTGTCTTAGCTCCGAAGGGACATGATAAAAGCCTTTTTCTTCTGTGCTGACACAGGAATTTCTTCCAGTTTCGAGAAGTAAATACTCTCCTTCCTCTCTTTCCATAGATCCTTTCCAGACAGGCTTCCTTCTCCATTTTTGGAAAGACCCAAGTCTCCCTCTCTCATGTCTGCCCATTTTTCCAGAAGTCTTACTGGAGACATTGTGGAGAGGCTGATTAGAAAAATCCTCTGTGCATAAGGTGTGACGGGCACCACCTCAGTTCCTACTCCTTTGGGTCAGGGACTTCAGTCTTCAACTCCCCCTCATTTCTTCCTATTCTAACTTCATTGGAAGCTTCAGAGACATCAGTTCTGAGCTGTACAGTACCGACTGCATCAGGTCCCAAGTTGTCGTCCTCTTCATACCCAGTGGTTGCTCTGAGTTCTACAGTTTACTCAGAACCAGAGACCTCTCTGAGCCATATCTGTCAAGTTGGTCCCAAGGGCACCTTGAAGCTTCAGCATGGATCAGCTTGGCTCCGGCTTCCACCTTGGAGAAATCTCCTTGGGGCAGGGAGGCGCTACAGTTCCAAGTTCCAGCCTCTTGGATCTGGGGTCCTTTCCTTCCCTGGGTGGATCAGCTTTCGAGGCTATAGAGAGAGCCTTGTCTACTTCAGAGAGTCAGCTACTTCACGGTCAGAACAACCAGCCTTGTCACATCTTCAACCAGAATCTCAACCACTACCTTCACTGAGATAGCGAGTACCAAAGCCTCAGCCTTCCCAGCAGGCAGGCCCTTGTTATTCAGATACTCCCCAAACCACCCCACTGAGGAGGTCCCTAGGAAGAAAAAGTGCAAGAGGAAGCACTTGGATTCCCCAGAAGAATCTGTCACAGAAGTTAAGGATTTTGAGGAAAGGGAAGGATCCACAAAGTCCCCTCCTGATGTCTCCTTTCGCGACATCTAGAAATCCTGAGCAGAGAGGTGATTAGAAGCCCATTAATCCTTCCTTCATCTGAGGAATCAGTCTGCCTGCAGGGATTTGGTACCCCCCCTCTCACTGAGTTGATCTCTCGGTTGACATGGAAGGCCCCTGACGCTACTACCTGGCAGACTTTACTAGACTACAAATGATTTGTTAAAGATTTATATCCTCTCAGGAGCAGTTTCTGGAGAGGCTCAGGTAGCCAGCCTAACCTCCATTTCTAACATTTCCATGAGGCTCATTTCACATACAGTCAAGGGAAAGATTAGAGCAGTGGGTTGAGGCGTTGCCATAAGGAGACACGCTCAGATGTGCTTGTGTGATTTTTCAGGAGCCCTTCAAGTCTTCCTTCATCAATCCCTCCTTTGACGGCATGTCCTTGTTTAGAACCTAAAGTTATAGAAAAATTGACCAGGTGTGAAAAGAATGGGAAAACCTTTTTGCTGTGGGTGTACATTTTTCCAGTCCACAATGACCCTTTTGTAGGAATCGATGCAGTAGTGGGCAAATATGGCTAAGGAAATTCCAAGGGTATTGTCAGAACACATGTGGTGGTAGTTCCCCCAAGGTCAGACGGGGGAGGTCTAACAAGACGCAACCCCCACAGCAGAGGTGGGCTGCAAAACCAAGGGTACAGAGTACAGAGATTCCTTTTTTGGTAAACCCTTTCAGTGCTTCTGAAAGGAGGCCTGCTTGTTTTTTCCTCGAGGCATTCGGGGGTCATTGGTCCTGGCACTGGAGAGTGCTGCTACAAAAAGATACATGGGTGCAGAGAATAATATCCAGAGGCTGTATTATACCATTTTCCCTTCCTCTATCCATTTGCAAAAAAAATCCCAGATGGTTCCACCCAGTCAAAGGGAGCAGGCTGCACTGCAAATACAAAAGCTGCTAGAAAAAGTCATCCAAGAGACCAAAGAGGATCTCTAATTTACTCAAGGTTCTTTTTAGTGCCAAAAAAGACAGGGGACTGACGACCAATTTTAGATCTCAGCAATTTAAACAAGTCAGTTCTCCCCTTTTTGGGACAGGACGACTGAATGTACTTGATAGTACGCATCCTGAAAGTCTATCACATAAAGATGTGCAGGAGATCCAGAAGGTTCTTAAATTTCTGGCTGGGAGCCAGTCCTTATCAGTACAGAGTACTGCCCTTTGGCATCACCACAGCCCCCAGGATGTTCACAAAGTGCATGGCAATAGTAGAAGCTCACTTGAGACTGCAAGGATTCCAGGTGATTCCATATTTGGACGACTGGCTCATCACTGCTACAACCAGGCATCAACTGTTTGAGGCAAGAGAAAAAGCTCTCTAAACATGCTGTTACCTGAGCGTTATCATAAATTAGGAAAAAATCTCATCCAGAACCAACACAAAGTTTAGATTTCATAGGGGCTTTCTTAAACACACAGACTGTAGTAGCCTTCCTCCCCACCAGGACTGGCCAATTGCAGTCACGTATCTGCAAAAGAAATCTTACTTGGTGGATTCAATTGGATCAAATTTTACAGGGCCGTCCATTCATTGCCCCTCAGCCCGAGGCCACAGTGACCACGGACGCTTCCCAGTTGGGGGGATGTTGTGTAGTCAGGACGGTCCAAGGCACTTGGTCCCTAGTAGAGGCCTATTTGCACATCGGCATCCTAGAGATGAGAGCAGTGCGTTTAGCATTGCAAGCCTTCCAAGATGCTCTCCCCTCGGGGACAGTTGCTGTTTAAATGGACATGTTAGTAGTTTGGTACATCAACAAACAAGGAGGAAGCAGATCCAACCCAGTGTCAAGAAGCACTTGGTGTGGCAGTGGGAGATCTCATCCAGCAGTTTTCTCAGAGCAACGCACACTCCGGGAAAGTCCAGTGTGATAGCAGACAAATTGAGCAGGTGCATACTTTAACCTCACGAGTGGTCTCTCTATCAGACGGTATTGTAAAAGACATTCTGAAGATGGGGTCAGCCATGCTGCGACCTGTTTGCCTCCCCCCTAAACAAGTGCAGCAGCTATTTTGCCCTGATCTCCCCCCCCCACAGGGGGAGTTTTACCAAGGGATGCTGTTCTTCACAATTGGTCCTCTGGTCTCCTTTATGCCTTTCTTCCAATTCCATTAATTCCCACGTTCCTACAAAAAAGTAGTCCGGTTGAAGAGCACAAGTTATCCTCATTGCTCCTTACTGGCCTCAACAGATTTTAGTCCCATTCCTTTGGCCTCACCTAATTCGACAGTGTTGGATACTGGATCCAAGTCCAGATCTCCTGTCCCATCTGCCAGGCATGTTTCATCTGGACATGACAAATCTCAAGCTGACAGCTTGGTTTATGCTAATTCTGTTTGTAGCCAGACAACTCATGCTGTCTTCCCCTGTTCGACACATTCTGTTATCTTCTCATAAACCATCTACACAAAAGCTTTACACTAGTAAAAGGAAGAGATTTGCACATAGGGCGCTCCAGAATAACATTGAACCTTTTTCATCTCCGGTTCATATTCTTCACTTTTAGCTTACATTTTCAATGAAGAAGCTTCAGCTTCCACAATCAAGAGTCCAGTTAGTAGCAATATCTTAACTTCCACACTGGTTATCAAGGCTCCTCAGTTGCTTCTCAAAAACTTTGTAAAGCTTTTTTGAGGGGTAATCTTCTTCTTTTTAAAAGCACCCTACAAAGGTTCTACTCCACCTTGGGACCTGATTTTGGTGTTACAAGCTCACTCAATCCCCCTTTGAGCCAGCTAATGATTGCGATCTCAAGTTCCTGTCTCTTAGGGGCAGTTACTTGTGCTAGAAGGATATCAGAGATTCAAGCCTTATCCTCTAAACCACCTTACCCATTTTTTCATAAAGATAGTGTTGCTCAGAACCAACCCCTCATTTCTTCCTAAGGTGGTTTCAGAAACCAATACCAACCAATGTATTAACTTGCCAATGTTTTTCCTCAACTTCTTTAACAAAGGTAAATATTATTTACATTTGCTAGATGTTCACAGGGAATTGAGATTCTATCTTCACAAAAACAAAAGTTTTCAGAAAGTTGGAAGAATTATTTGTTTCCTTATCGATTTTACCAGGTTGAGAAAACCTGTGAAAAGTGATATTTAGCCAGATGGCTTACTGATTGTATCTCATTTCTTTATTCCAAGTCACGCATACCCTTGTAAGCCAATACAACCAGGGCTATAGCAACTTCATCTGTATTCCACTCTAGAGCTTCCATGAATTATATCTGTGCAGCAGCAACTTGGGCTACTCCTCATACCTTTGTTACTCATTACAGATTGTGTTTGCTCTCCAGGGGTAGACCATCATTTGGTTCAGTAGTGCTTGGGAACATCCTTTCTTCAGTTTACCCAGGATATAAGGTAACTGGAACTGGA